>NC_142664.1:15251242-15554158 GCF_026168435.1 Sesamum indicum | reverse complement strand
GTAAAATTTTGAGAACGATCAAAATTTTGCTGTTCTGCACGGCTTTTTTAAAGCAACTTTGTTTCCCTTTTATAATAACTCGTAGTTCTTATTACGCTTAGGCAATTTAACACACAAATTCTTGGGTCTAGACATACGTTTGGGTCAAGTTTCATCGAATTCTGAGAATTCTCAAAATTTAGCTGTTTTACACGGTTTTATTAAGACAAGTTTGTTTTCATTTTATACTAACTTGTAGGTATTATTACGCTTCGTAAATTTACCACACATATTCTTGGGTCTAGACCAACGATAGGGTCATGTTTCGTCGAATTCTATGAACGTTCAAAAGTTAACTATTTTGCATGGATTTATTAAAATAAGTTTGTTTGCCTTTTATACTAACTTGTAGTTATTATTACGCTTAGAAAATTACTACAATAATGCTTGGTTTGAGACCAACGTTCGGGACAGGTTTCGTCGAATTCTGAGAACGTTCAAAATTTAGCTGTTTTGCACGGTTTTATTAATGCAAGTTTGTTTCTCTTTTATAGTAACTGGTAGTTATTATTACGTTTAGCAAATTTAAAACACAAATGGATGGGTCTAGACCTGCGATTGGATCAAGTTTCGTTGAATTCTGAGAACGTTCAAAAGTTAGCTGTTTTGCACGGTTTTATTAAAACAAGTTTGTTTCCCTTTTATACTAACTTGTAGTTATTATTACGCTTAGCAAATTTACCACACAAATGCTTGGGTCTAGACTAACGTTCGAGACAGGTTTCGTCGAATCCTGAGAACGTTCAAAATTTAGCTGTTTTGCACGGTTATATTAAAGCAAGTTTGTTTCCCTTTTATACTAACTTGTAGTTATTATTACGCTTAGCAAATGTATAACACAAATGCTTGGGTCTAGATCTACGTTTGGGTCAAGTTTCGTAAAATTTTGAGAACGATCAAAATTTTGCTGTTCTGCACGGCTTTTTTAAAGCAAGTTTGTTTCCCTTTTATAATAACTCGTAGTTCTTATTACGCTTAGGCAATTTAACACACAAATTCTTGGGTCTAGACATACGTTTGGGTCAAGTTTCATCGAATTCTGAGAATGCTCAAAAGTTAGCTGTTTTACACGGTTTTATTAAGACAAGTTTGTTTTCATTTTATACTAACTTGTAGGTATTATTACGCTTCAAAAATTTACCACACATATTCTTGGGTCTAGACCAACGATGGGGTCATGTTTCGTCGAATTCTGTGAACGTTCAAAAGTTAACTATTTTGCACGGATTTATTAAAACAAGTTTGTTTGCCTTTTATACTAACTTGTAGTTATTATTACGCTAAGAAAATTACTACAATAATGCTTGGGTTCAGACCAACGTTCGGGACAGGTTTCGTCGAATTCTGAGAACATTCAAAATTTAGCTGTTTTGCACGTTTTATTAATGCAAGTTTGTTTCTCTTTTATACAAACTTGTAGTTATTATTACGTTTAGCAAATTTACAACACAAATGGATGGGTCTAGACCTGCGATTGGATCAAGTTTCGTTGAATTCTGAGAACGTTCAAAAGTTAGCTGTTTTGCACGGTTTTATTAAAACAAGTTTGTTTCCCTTTTATACTAACTTGTAGTTATTATGACGCTTAGAAAATTTAACACACAAACTCTTGGGTCTAGACCTACGTTTGGGTCAAGTTTCGTTAAATTCTGAGAATGCTCAAATTTTAGTTGTTTTGCACGGTTTTATTATAACAAGTTTGTTTCCCTTTTATACTAACTGATAGTTATTATTACGCTTAGCAAATTTACAACACAAATGCTTGGGTCTAGACCAACGTTTGGGTCAAATTTCGTCGAATTCTGAGAACGTTCAAAATTTAGTTGTTTTGCACGATTTTATTAAACAAAGTTTGTTTCCCTTTTATACTAACTTGTAATTATTATTACGTTTAGGAAATTTACAACACAAATGCTTGGGTCTAGACCAACGTTTGGGTCAAGTTTCGTCGATTCTGAGAACGTTGAAAACTTAGCTATTTTGCACGGTTTTATTGAAGCAAGTTTGTTTCCCTTTTTATACGAACTTGTAGTTATTATTACGCTTAGCAAATTTACAACACAAATGGATGGGTCTAGACCTGCGATTGGGTCAAGTTTCGTCGAATTCTGAGAACGTTCAAAAGTTAGCTGTTTTTCACGGTTTTATTAAAGCAAGTTTGTTTTCCTTTTATACTAGCTTTTAGTTATTATTACGCTTAGAAAATTTAACACACAGATGTTTGGGTCTAGACCAACGTTTGGGACAGGTTTCGTCGAATTCTGATAACGTTCAAAATTTAGCTGTTTTGCACGGTTTTATTAAAGCAAGTTTGTTTCCCTTTTATACTAACTTGTAGTTCTTATTACGCTTAGGCAATTTAACACACAAATTCTTGGGTCTAGACATACGTTTGGGTCAAGTTTCATCGAATTCTGAAAACGTTCAAAATTTAGCAGTTTTGCACGGTTTTATTAAAACAAGTTTGTTTCCCTTTTATACTAACTTGTAGTTATTATTACGCTTAGCAAATTTACCACACAAATGCTTGGGTCTAGACCAACGTTCGGGACAGGTTTCGTCGAATTCTTAGAACGTTCAAAATTTAGCTGTTTTGCACGGTTTTATTAAAGCAAGTTTGTTTCCCTTTTATACTAACTTGTAGTTATTATTACGCTTAGCAAATATATAACACAAATGCTTGGGTCTAGATCTACGTTTGGGTCAAGTTTCGTAAAATTTTGAGAACGATCAAAATTTTGTTGTTCTGCACAGTTTTTTTAAACCATGTTTGTTTCCCTTTTATAATAACTCTTAGTTCTTATTACGCTTAGGCAATTTAACACACAAATTCTTGGGTCTAGACATACGTTTGGGTCAAGTTTCATCGAATTCTGAGAATGCTCAAAATTTAGCTGTTTTACACGGTTTTCTTAAGACAAGTTTGTTTTCATTTTATACTAACTTGTAGGTATTATTACCCTTCGAAAATTTACCACACATATTCTTGGGTCTAGACCAACGATAGGGTCATGTTTCGTCGACTTCTGTGAACGTTCAAAAGTTAACTATTGTGCACGGATTTATTAAAAGAACTTTGTTTCCCTTTTATACTAACTTGTAGATATTATTACGCTTAGAAAATTACCACACTAATGCTTGGGTTTAGACCAACGTTCGGGACAGGTTTCGTCGAATTCTGAGAACGTTCAAAATTTAGCTGTTTTGCACGATTTTATTAATGCAAGTTTGTTTCTCTTTTATACTAACTTATAGTTATTATTACGCTTAGATAATTTACAACACAAATGCTTGGGTCTAGACCAACGTTTGGGTCAAGTTTCGTCGAATTCTGATAACGTTCAAAATTTAGTTGTTTTGCACGGTTTTATTAAACAAAGTTTATTTCCCTTTTATACTAACTTGTAATTATTATTACGTTTAGCTAATTTACAACACAAATGCTTGGGTCTAGACCAACATTTGGGTCAAGTTTCGTTGAATTCTGAGAACGTTGAAAATTTAGCTATTTTGCACGGTTTTATTGAAGCAAGTTTGTTTCCCTTTTTATACTAACTTGTAGTTATTATTACGCTTAGCAAATTTACAACACAAATGGATGGGTCTAGACCTGCGATTGGGTCAAGTTTCGTCGAATTCTGAGAACGTTCAAAAGTTAGCTGTTTTGCACGGTTTTATTAATGCAAGTTTGTTTCCCTTTTATACTAGCTTTTAGTTATTATTACGCTTAGAAAATTTAACACACAAATGTTTGGGTCTAGACCAACCTTTGGGACAGGTTTCGTCGAATTCTGATAACGTTCAAAATTTAGCTGTTTTGCACGGTTTTATTAAAGCAAGTTTGTTTCCCTTTTATACTAACTTGTAGTTCTTATTACGCTTAGAAAATTTAACACACAAACTCTTGGGTCTAGACCTACGTTTGGGTCAAGTTTCGTCAAATTCTGAGAATGCTCAAATTTTAGTTGTTTTGCACGGTTTTATTAAAACAAGTTTGTTTCCCTTTTATACTAACTTATAGTTATTATTACACTTAGCAAATTTACAACACAAATGCTTGGGTCTAGACCAACGTTTGGGTCAAGTTTCGTCGAATTCTGAGAACGTTCAAAATTTAGTTGTTTTGCACGGTTTTATTAAACAAAGTTTATTTCCCTTTTATACTAACTTGTAATTATTATTACGTTTAGGAAATTTACAACACAAATGCTTGGGTCTAGACCAACGTTTGGGTCAAGTTTCGTCGAATTCTGAGAACGTTGAAAATTTAGCTATTTTCCACGGTTTTATTGAAGCAAGTTTGTTTCCCTTTTTATACGAACTTGTAGTTATTATTACGCTTAGCAAATTTACAACACAAATGATGGGTCTAGACCTGCGATTGGGTCAAGTTTCGTCGAATTCTGAGAACGTTCAAAAGTTAGCTGTTTTGCACGGTTTTATTAAAGCAAGTTTGTTTTCCTTTTATACTAGCTTTTAGTTATTATTACGCTTAGAAAATTTAACACACAAATGTTTGGGTTTAGACCAACGTTCGGGACAGGTTTCGTCGAATTCTGAGAACGTTCAAAATTTAGCTGTTTTGCACGGTTTTATTAATGCAAGTTTGTTTCTCATTTATACTAACTTGTAGTTATTATTACGTTTAGCAAATTTACAACACAAATGGATGGGTCTAGACCTGCGATTGGATCAAGTTTCGTTGAATTCTGAGAACGTTCAAAAGTTAGCTGTTTTGCACGGTTTTGTTAAAACAAGTTTGTTTCCCTTTTATACTAACTTGTAGTTATTGTTACGCTTAGCAAATTTACCACACAAATGCTTGGGTCTAGACCAACGTTCGGGACAGGTTTCGTCGAATCCTGAGAACGTTCAAAATTTAGCTGTTTTGCACGGTTATATTAAAGCAAGTTTGTTTCCCTTTTATACTAACTTGTAGTTATTATTACGCTTAGCAAATGTATAACACAAATGCTTGGGTCTAGATCTACGTTTGGGTCAAGTTTTGTAAAATTTTGAGAACGATCAAAATTTTGCTGTTCTGCACGGCTTTTTTAAACCATGTTTGTTTCCCTTTTATAATAACTCGTAGTTCTTATTACGCTTAGGCAATTTAACAAACAAATTCTTGGGTCTAGACATACGTTTGGGTCAAGTTTCATCGAATTCTGAGAATGCTCAAAATTTAGCTGTTTTACACGGTTTTCTTAAGACAAGTTTGTTTTCATTTTATACTAACTTGTAGGTATTATTACGCTTCGAAAATTTACCACACATATTCTTGGGTCTAGACCAACGATAGGGTCATGTTTCGTCGAATTCTGTGAACGTTCAAAAGTTAACTATTTTGCACGGATTTATTAAAACAACTTTGTTTCCCTTTTATACTAACTTGTAGATATTATTACGCTTAGAAAATTACCACACTAATGCTTGGGTTTAGACCAACGTTCGGGACAGGTTTCGTCGAATTCTGAGAACGTTCAAAATTTAGCTGTTTTGCACGGTTTTATTAATGCAAATTTGTTTCTCTTTTATACTAACTTATAGTTATTATTACGCTTAGCAAATTTACAACACAAATGCTTGGGTCTAGACCAACGTTTGGGTCAAGTTTCGTCGAATTCTGAGAACGTTCAAAATTTAGTTGTTTTGCACGGTTTTATTAAACAAAGTTTATTTCCCTTTTATACTAACTTGTAATTATTATTACGTTTAGCAAATTTACAACACAAATGCTTGGGTCTAGACCAACATTTGTGTCAAGTTTCATTGAATTCTGAGAACGTTGAAAATTTAGCTATTTTGCACGGTTTTATTGAAGCAAGTTTGTTTCCCTTTTTATACTAACTTGTAGTTATTATTACGCTTAGCAAATTTACAACACAAATGGATGGGTCTAGACCTGCGATTGGGTCAAGTTTCGTCGAATTCTGACAACGTTCAAAAGTTAGCTGTTTTGCACGGTTTTATTAATGCAAGTTTGTTTCTCTTTTATACTAACTTTTAGTTATTATTACGCTTAGAAAATTTAACACACAAATGTTTGGGTCTAGACCAACCTTTGGGACAGGTTTCGTCGAATTCTGATAACGTTCAAAATTTAGCTGTTTTGCACGGTTTTATTAAAGCAAGTTTGTTTCCCTTTTATACTAACTTGTAGTTCTTATTACGCTTAGAAAATTTAACACACAAACTCTTGGGTCTAGACCTACGTTTGGGTCAAGTTTCGTCAAATTCTGAGAATGCTCAAATTTTATTTGTTTTGCACGGTTTTATTAAAACAAGTTTGTTTCCCTTTTATACTAACTTATAGTTATTATTACACTTAGCAAATTTACAAAACAAATGCTTGGGTCTAGACCAACGTTTGGGTCAAGTTTCGTCGAATTCTGAGAACGTTCAAAATTTAGTTGTTTTGCACGGTTTTATTAAACAAAGTTTATTTCCCTTTTATACTAACTTGTAATTATTATTACGTTTAGGAAATTTACAACATAAATGCTTGGGTCTAGACCAACGTTTGGGTCAAGTTTGGTCGAATTCTGAGAACGTTGAAAATTTAGCTATTTTGCACGGTTTTATTGAAGCAAGTTTGTTTCCCTTTTTATACGAACTTGTAGTTATTATTACGCTTAGCAAATTTACAACACAAATGGATGGGTCTAGACCTGCGATTGGGTCAAGTTTCGTCGAATTCTGAGAACGTTCAAAAGTTAGCTGTTTTGCACGGTTTTATTAAAGCAAGTTTGTTTTCCTTTTATACTAGCTTTTAGTTATTATTACGCTTAGAAAATTTAACACACAAATGTTTGGGTTTAGACCAACGTTCGGGACAGGTTTCGTCGAATTCTGAGAACGTTCAAAATTTAACTGTTTTGCACGGTTTTATTAATGCAAGTTTGTTTCTCTTTTATACTAACTTGTAGTTATTATTACGTTTAGCAAATTTACAACACAAATGGATGGGTCTAGACCTGCGATTGGATCATGTTTCGTTGAATTCTGAGAACGTTCAAAAGTTAGCTGTTTTGCACGGTTTTATTAAAACAAGTTTGTTTCCCTTTTATACTAACTTGTAGTTATTATTATGCTTAGCAAATTTACCACACAAATGCTTGGGTCTAGACCAACGTTCGGGACAGGTTTCGTCGAATCCTGAGAACGTTCAAAATTTAGCTGTTTTGCACGGTTATATTAAAGCAAGTTTGTTTCCCTTTTATACTAACTTGTAGTTATTATTACGCTTAGCAAATGTATAACACAAATGCTTGGGTCTAGATCTACGTTTGGGTCAAGTTTTGTAAAATTTTGAGAACGATCAAAATTTTGCTGTTCTGCACGGCTTTTTTAAAGCAAGTTTGTTTCCCTTTTATAATAACTCGTAGTTCTTATTACGCTTAGGCAATTTAACACACAAATTCTTGGTTTAGACATACGTTTGGGTCAAGTTTTATCGAATTCTGAGAATGCTCAAAATTTAGCTGTTTTACACGGTTTTATTAAGACAAGTTTGTTTTCATTTTATACTAACTTGTAGGTATTATTACGCTTCGGAAATTTACCACACATATTCTTGGGTCTAGACCAACGATGGGGTCATGTTTCGTCGAATTCTGTGAACGTTCAAAAGTTAACTATTTTGCACGGATTTATTAAAACAAGTTTGTTTGCCTTTTATACTAACTTGTAGTTATTATTACGCTTAGAAAATTACTACAATAATGCTTGGGTTTAAACCAACGTTCGGGACAGGTTTCGTCGAATTCTGAGAACGTTCAAAATTTAGCTGTTTTGCACGGTTTTATTAATGCAAGTTTGTTTCTCTTTTATACTAACTTGTAGTTATTATTACGTTTAGCAAATTTACAACACAAATGGATGGGTCTAGACCTGCGATTGGATCAAGTTTCGTTGAATTCTGAGAACGTTCAAAAGTTAGCTGTTTTGCACGGTTTTATTAAAACAAGTTTGTTTCCCTTTTATACTAACTTGTAGTTATTATTACGCTTAGAAAATTTAACACACAAACTCTTGGGTCTAGACCTACGTTTGGGTCAAGTTTCGTTAAATTCTGAGAATGCTCAAATTTTAGTTGTTTTGCACGGTTTTATTAAAACAAGTTTGTTTCCCTTTTATACTAACTGATAGTTATTATTACGCTTAGCAAATTTACAACACAAATGCTTGGGTCTAGACCAACGTTTGGGTCAAATTTCGTCGAATTCTGAGAACGTTCAAAATTTAGTTGTTTTGCACGATTTTATTAAACAAAGTTTGTTTCCCTTTTATACTAACTTGTAATTATTATTACGTTTAGAAAATTTACAACACAAATGCTTGGGTCTAGACCAACGTTTGGGTCAAGTTTCGTCGAATTCTGAGAACGTTGAAAACTTAGCTATTTTGCACGGTTTTATTGAAGCAAGTTTGTTTCCCTTTTTATACGAACTTGTAGTTATTATTACGCTTAGCAAATTTACAACACAAATGGATGGGTCTAGACCTGCGATTGGGTCAAGTTTCGTCGAATTCTGAGAACGTTCAAAAGTTAGCTGTTTTTCACGGTTTTATTAAAACAAGTTTGTTTTCCTTTTATACTAGCTTTTAGTTATTATTACGCTTAGAAAATTTAACACACAAATGTTTGGGTCTAGACCAACGTTTGGGACAGGTTTCGTCGAATTCTGATAACGTTCAAAATTTAACTGTTTTGCACGTTTTTATTAAAGCAAGTTTGTTTCCCTTTTATACTAACTTGTAGTTCTTATTACGCTTACGCAATTTAACACACAAATTCTTGGGTCTAGACATACGTTTGGGTCAAGTTTCATCGAATTCTGAAAACGTTCAAAATTTAGCAGTTTTGCACGGTTTTATTAAAACAAGTTTGTTTCCCTTTTATACTAACTTGTAGTTATTATTACGCTTAGCAAATTTACCACACAAATGCTTGGGTCTAGACCAACGTTCGGGACAGGTTTCGTCGAATTCTGAGAACGTTCAAAATTTAGCTGTTTTGCACGGTTTTATTAAAGCAAGTTTGTTTCCCTTTTATACTAACTTGTAGTTATTATTACGCTTAGCAAATGTATAACACAAATGCTTGGGTCTAGATCTACGTTTGGGTCAAGTTTCGTAAAATTTTGAGAACGATCAAAATTTTGCTGTTCTGCACAGTTTTTTTAAACCATGTTTGTTTCCCTTTTATAATAACTCGTAGTTCTTATTACGCTTAGGCAATTTAACACACAAATTCTTGGGTCTAGACATACGTTTGGGTCAAGTTTCATCGAATTCTGAGAATGCTCAAAATTTAGCTGTTTTACACGGTTTTCTTAAGACAAGTTTGTTTTCATTTTATACTAACTTGTAGGTATTATTACGCTTCGGAAATTTACCACACATATTATTGGGTCTAGACCAACGATAGGGTCATGTTTCGTCGAATTCTGTTAACGTTCAAAAGTTAACTATTTTGCACGGATTTATTAAAACAACTTTGTTTCCCTTTTATACTAACTTGTAGATATTATTACGCTTAGAAAATTACCACACTAATGCTTGGGTTTAGACCAACGTTCGGGACAGGTTTCGTCGAATTCTGAGAACGTTCAAAATTTAGCTGTTTTGCACGGTTTTATTAATGCAAGTTTGTTTCTGTTTTATACTAACTTGTAGTTATTATTACATTTAGTAAATTTACAGCACAAATGGATGGGTCTAGACCTGCGATTGGATCAAGTTTCTTTGAATTCTGATAACGTTCAAAAGTTAGCTGTTTTGCACGGTTTTATTAAAACAAGTTTGTTTCCCTTTTATACTAACTTGTAGTTATTATTACGCTTAGAAAATTTAACACACAAACTCTTGGGTCTAGACCTACGTTTGGGTCAAGTTTCGTCAAATTCTGAGAATGCTCAAATTTTAGTTGTTTTGCACGGTTTTATTAAAACAAGTTTGTTTCCCTTTTATACTAACTTATAGTTATTATTACGCTTAGCAAATTTACAACACAAATGCTTGGGTCTAGACCAACGTTTGGGTCAAGTTTCGTCGAATTCTGAGAACGTTCAAAATTTAGTTGTTTTGCACGGTTTTATTAAACAAAATTTATTTCCCTTTTATACTAACTTGTAATTATTATTACGTATAGCAAATTTACAACACAAATGCTTGGGTCTAGACCAACATTTGGGTCAAGTTTCGTCGAATTCTGAGAACGTTGAAAATTTAGCTATTTTGCACGGTTTTATTGAAGCAAGTTTGTTTCCCTTTTTATACTAACTTGTAGTTATTATTACGCTTAGCAAATTTATAACACAAATGGATGGGTCTAGACCTGCGATTGGGTCAAGTTTCGTCGAATTCTGAGAACGTTCAAAAGTTAGCTGTTTTGCACGGTTTTATTAAAGCATGTTTGTTTCCCTTTTACACTAGCTTTTAGTTATTATTACGCTTAGAAAATTTAACACACAAATGTTTGGGTCTAGACCAACCTTTGGGACAGGTTTCGTCGAATTCTGATAACGTTCAAAATTTAGCTGTTTTGCACGGTTTTATTAAAGCAAGTTTGTTTCCCTTTTATACTAACTTGTAGTTCTTATTACGCTTAGAAAATTTAACACACAAACTCTTGGGTCTACACCTACGTTTGGGTCAAGTTTCGTCAAATTCTGAGAATGCTCAAATTTTAGTTGTTTTGCACGGTTTTATTAAAACAAGTTTGTTTCCCTTTTATACTAACTTATAGTTATTATTACGCTTAGCAAATTTACAACACAAATGCTTGGGTCTAGACCAACGTTTGGGTCAAGTTTCGTCGAATTCTGAGAACGTTCAAAATTTAGTTGTTTTGCACGGTTTTATTAAACAAAGTTTATTTCCCTTTTATACTAACTTGTAATTATTATTACGTTTAGCAAATTTACAACACAAATGCTTGGGTCTAGACCAACATTTGGGTCAAGTTTCGTCGAATTCTGAGAACGTTGAAAATTTAGCTATTTTGCACGGTTTTATTGAAGCAAGTTTGTTTCCCTTTTTATACTAACTTGTAGTTATTATTACGCTTAGCAAATTTACAACACAAATGGATGGGTCTAGACCTGCGATTGGGTCAAGTTTCGTCGAATTCTGAGAACGTTCAAAAGTTAGCTGTTTTGCACGGTTTTATTAAAGCATGTTTGTTTCCCTTTTACACTAGCTTTTAGTTATTATTACGCTTAGAAAATTTAACACACAAATGTTTGGGTCTAGACCAACCTTTGGGACAGGTTTCGTCGAATTCTGATAACGTTCAAAATTTAGCTGTTTTGCACGGTTTTATTAAAGCAAGTTTGTTTCCCTTTTATACTAACTTGTAGTTCTTATTACGCTTAGAAAATTTAACACACAAACTCTTGGGTCTACACCTACGTTTGGGTCAAGTTTCGTCAAATTCTGAGAATGCTCAAATTTTAGTTGTTTTGCACGGTTTTATTAAAACAAGTTTGTTTCCCTTTTATACTAACTTATAGTTATTATTACGCTTAGCAAATTTACAACACAAATGCTTGGGTCTAGACCAACGTTTGGGTCAAGTTTCGTCGAATTCTGAGAACGTTCAAAATTTAGTTGTTTTGCACGGTTTTATTAAACAAAGTTTATTTCCCTTTTATACTAACTTGTAATTATTATTACGTTTAGGAAATTTACAACACAAATGCTTGGGTCTAGACCAACGTTTGGGTCAAGTTTCGTCGAATTCTGAGAACGTTGAAAATTTAGCTATTTTGCACGGTTTTATTAAAGCAAGTTTGTTTCCCTTTTTATACGAACTTGTAGTTATTATTACGCTTAGCAAATTTACAACACAAATGGATGGGTCTAGACCTGCGATTGGGTCAAGTTTCGTCGAATTCTGAGAACGTTCAAAAGTTAGCTGTTTTGCACGATTTTATTAAAGCAAGTTTGTTTTCCTTTTATACTAGCTTTTAGTTATTATTACGCTTAGAAAATTTAACACACAAATGTTTGGGTTTAGACCAACGTTCGGGACAGGTTTCGTCGAATTCTGAGAACGTTCAAAATTTAGCTGTTTTGCACGGTTTTATTAATGCAAGTTTGTTTCTCTTTTATATACTAACTTGTAGTTATTATTACGTTTAGCAAATTTACAACACAAATGGATGGGTCTAGACCTGCGATTGGATCAAGTTTCGTTGAATTCTGAGAACGTTCAAAATTTAGCTGTTTTGCACGGTTTTATTAAAACAAGTTTGTTTCCCTTTTATACTAACTTGTAGTTCTTATTACGTTTAGGCAATTTAACACACAAATTCTTGGGTCTAGACATACGTTTGGGTCAAGTTTCATCGAATTCTGAAAACGTTCAAAATTTAGCAGTTTTGCACGGTTTTATTAAAACAAGTTTGTTTCCCTTTTATACTAACTTGTAGTTATTATTACGCTTAGCAAATTTACCACACAAATGCTTGGGTCTAGACCAACGTTCGGGACAGGTTTCGTCGAATTCTGAGAACGTTCAAAATTTAGCTGTTTTGCACGGTTTTATTAAAGCAAGTTTTTTTGCCTTTTACACTAACTTGTAGTTATTATTACGCTTAGCAAATGTATAACACAAATGCTTGGGTCTAGATCTACGTTTGGGTCAAGTTTCGTAAAATTTTGAGAACGATCAAAATTTTGCTGTTCTGCACAGTTTTTTTAAACCATGTTTGTTTCCCTTTTATAATAACTCGTAGTTCTTATTACGCTTAGGCAATTTAACACACAAATTCTTGGGTCTAGACATACGTTTGGGTCAAGTTTCATCGAATTCTGAGAATGCTCAAAATTTAGCTGTTTTACACGGTTTTCTTAAGACAAGTTTGTTTTCATTTTATACTAACTTGTAGGTATTATTACGCTTCGAAAATTTACCACACATATTCTTGGGTCTAGACCAACGATAGTGTGACGTCCGTAGAATTTTGTATGTAATTGGGAGACTAATTGGTAATTATTAGAAATTTAGATGTAATTAGTAAATAAATTATAGATTGAATTTGGAATGTACTAACACTTGAACGGATTAAATTGAAGTTTATTATAATATTTGGAAGTAAATTATACTAATTAGGAAATTAGGAAGGACACAATGGTAATTATCAAAAGTATAATATATATATATAAAAAAAAAAAAAAAAAAAGGAAGGAAAAAAGAGGTGGGCAGTGGCATGTGCTGCCACCGCCTCACCAATTATTAAACATATATATATATATATAAGTATGTGAATTGAAAGGGAAATTACATATTAACACACACACACCCACATTTACACACACCGACGCACACACACATTCGGAAAACAGAGGTACGGATTTTAGAGTTTAATCTTTAATAATTTAAATAATTATATTATTTAATTAGTCCGTTTATTAAATGTTGATTATATTGAGCGGTGAACTATTTAATCGGAGTGTTTTATGATTTTGGCTATTTATATTAGTGTCAAATTAAATATCACAATTGCTATAAAAATGATATAGTTGGGTAATTAAAATATTAGATTTGTTAGATTTAATTATTACTATAGCTAATTTACACAATTCCATCGGAATGATTAACCAAATATGTAATTCTATGTATTGTTGCTTAATTAAATTGTATAGCAACGGTAAATTGACAGAAAATTCATAGAAATACTTCGGATGTTATATTTTAGAAATATTATGTTATTAATTAGGGAAAGGAGGTTTCAGTGGTAATATAATTTACGAATGTTATTAAAAATGATAATTATAAATATATAAGGGGTTTAATTAAGTGAATTCTTATGAATTATTTGGTAAATTAAATATATTGATTATACGTATTATAATTTATTATAGGACGTGACGACAAGATAGAGAGTTGAGCAGTCCCTCGTGAATCGAAGTATTTTGGGGATTTACGGTAAGTATAGCTAATTGGATTTATATATATATATATTTATATGTGTAGTATTGTATAAAATATATATATTGGTTTCTTGGATGCGAACGTGGATTTGGCTTTATATTATTATGCGTGGCTTCGTATATTGATTGTTTATATAATTAGTTGTGGATTATTTGCTAGATTATCATAATATTGGTGAAATTGTTACTATGTGATATGTAATGGTAATGTAGAGATATGCGGGATATGATTATGTGATAATCATATAATTGATTGTTGATGAAATCAAATTGGGAGTTGTTGTTGAGGAAGTGATTATTATAAAGAAAAGAATGATGATCGTGAGTTGAAATAAAAGATGACGCTTACCTAGTTGGAAACACAGTCAATGGTTTATGAAAATGTGATTGATATTGAGATATGAAAAATATGTGAATTAAGCTAGGTACCATGGCGCGTAGGGTACCGGGGTATTCCGGGGCAGCAGGGAATATCCTGTGCTTGTTAGCTACACACTGGGGTGGTGTGGGGGTACCATGTTTGTTGTGATGTCCTGTGCTATATTGCTACATAGCTGAAGTAAAAGAGTGTGGGGATATCACACAACGGGTATCCTGTGCTGTATATGATATGATGATGGCCGGCGAAACCATTGACTGATGTATACCAATTAGAGTAAGTGGGGCCCTTAACTCATAAACGATAATGTTGAATACTGTGTCATAGCTTGATTTATAATTGTGAATAGGTATTACTGCTTATATTTGTTGTTGCTATTGATAATGACTGTTAGTCGATGTGACTGCATGTACCTGAAATTGTTGCCTGTGTATATATATAAACTGATCAGCTATACTTATTGAGTAGGCAGCTCATTCCTTGCCACGTACTTTTCAGGAGATAGGTCACACTGACTAGCCACACTGACTATGAGCGGTGCCGTCGTCTTTATTAGGTGGGTCAGCCGTGACTTCTGAGGTCAAAGTTTTTTATTATTGGGTTGTAAATATTCTGGTCTTTTGTCGGGATTTGTGTTTGAAAGTTGTGGTATGATTTTTCTTGAGGTTATGTACACGAGAACCTGTAGTGAGGGTAAATATTACTTTTGGCGGTATATATTATCTTTTGTGACATATAATATTATATTGATAAATTAGAATTTATTTTACTGGTTGAAAGAGAATTACTTATAGAATGAGTTCTGATTAGAGAAGGGATGAAATAGTGATAATTAGATGTAGCGAGTAGGGGGTGCTACAGATAGGGTCATGTTTCGTCGAATTCTGTGAACGTTCAAAGGTTAACTATTTTGCACGGATTTATTAAAACAACTTTGTTTCCCTTTTATACTAACTTGTAGATATTATTACGCTTAGAAAATTACCACACTAATGCTTGGGTTTAGACCAACGTTCGGGACAGGTTTCGTCGAATTCTGAGAACGTTCAAAATTTAGCTGTTTTGCACGGTTTTATTAATGCAAGTTTGTTTCTCTTTTATACTAACTTGTAGTTATTATTACGTTTAGTAAATTTACAGCACAAATGGATGGGTCTAGACCTGCGATTGGATCAAGTTTCGTTGAATTCTGAGAACGTTCAAAAGTTAGCTGTTTTGCACGGTTTTATTAAAACAAGTTTGTTTCCCTTTTATACTAACTTGTAGTTATTATTACGCTTAGAAAATTTAACACACAAACTCTTGGGTCTAGACCTACGTTTGGGTCAAGTTTCGTCAAATTCTGAGAATGCTCAAATTTTAGTTGTTTTGCACGGTTTTATTAAAACAAGTTTGTTTCCCTTTTATACTAACTTATAGTTATTATTACGCTTAGCAAATTTACAACACAAATGCTTGGGTCTAGACCAACGTTTGGGTCAAGTTTCGTCGAATTCTGAGAACGTTCAAAATTTAGTTGTTTTGCACGGTTTATTAAACAAAGTTTATTTCCCTTTTATACTAACTTGTAATTATTATTACGTTTAGCAAATTTACAACACAAATGCTTGGGTCTAGACCAACATTTGGGTCAAGTTTCGTCGAATTCTGAGAACGTTGAAAATTTAGCTATTTTGCACGGATTTATTGAAACAAGTTTGTTTCCCTTTTTATAAGAACTTGTAGTTATTATTACGCTTAGCAAATTTACAACACAAATGCATGGGTCTAGACCTGCGATTGGGTCAAGTTTCGTCGAATTCTGAGAACGTTCAAAAGTTAGCTGTTTTTCACGGTTTTATTAAAGCAAGTTTGTTTTCCTTTTATACTAGCTTTTAGTTATTATTACGGTTAGAAAATTTAACACACAAATGTTTGGGTCTAGACCAACGTTTGGGACAGGTTTCGTCGAATTCTGATAACGTTCAAAATTTAGCTGTTTTGCACGGTTTTATTAAAGCAAGTTTGTTTCCCTTTTATACTAACTTGTAGTTCTTATTACGCTTAGGCAATTTAACACACAAATTCTTGGGTCTAGACATACGTTTGGGTCAAGTTTCATCGAATTCTGAAAACGTTCAAAATTTAGCAGTTTTGCACGGTTTTATTAAAACAAGTTTGTTTCCCTTTTATACTAACTTGTAGTTATTATTACGCTTAGCAAATTTACCACACAAATGCTTGGGTCTAGACCAACGTTCGGGACAGGATTCGTCGAATTCTGAGAACGTTCAAAATTTAGCTGTTTTGCACGGTTTTATTAAAGCAAGTTTGTTTCCCTTTTATACTAACTTGTAGTTATTATTACGCTTAGCAAATGTATAACACAAATGCTTGGGTCTAGATCTACGTTTGGGTCAAGTTTCGTAAAATTTTGAGAACGATCAAAATTTTGCTGTTCTGCACAGTTTTTTTAAACCATGTTTGTTTCCCTTTTATAATAACTCGTAGTTCTTATTACGCGTAGGCAATTTAACACACAAATTCTTGGGTCTAGACATACGTTTGGGTCAAGTTTCATCGAATTCTGAGAATGCTCAAAATTTAGCTGTTTTACACGGTTTTCTTAAAACAAGTTTGTTTTCATTTTATACTAACTTGTAGGTATTATTACGCTTCGGAAATTTACCACACATATTCTTGGGTCTAGACCAACGATAGGGTCATGTTTCGTCGAATTCTGTGAACGTTCAAAAGTTAACTATTTTGCACGGATTTATTAAAACAACTTTGTTTCCCTTTTATACTAACTTGTAGATATTATTACGCTTAGAAAATTACCACACTAATGCTTGGGTTTAGACCAACGTTCGGGACAGGTTTCGTCGAATTCTGAGAACGTTCAAAATTTAGCTGTTTTGCACGGTTTTATTAATGCAAGTTTGTTTCTCTTTTATACTAACTTATAGTTATTATTACGCTTAGCAAATTTACAACACAAATGCTTGGGTCTAGACCAACGTTTGGGTCAAGTTTCGTCGAATTCTGAGAACGTTCAAAATTTAGTTGTTTTGCACGGTTTTATTAAATAAAGTTTATTTCCCTTTTATACTAACTTGTAATTATTATTACGTTTAGCAAATTTACAACACAAATGCTTGGGTCTAGACCAACATTTGTGTCAAGTTTCGTTGAATTCTGAGAACGTTGAAAATTTAGCTATTTTGCACGGTTTTATTGAAGCAAGTTTGTTTCCCTTTTTATACTAACTTGTAGTTATTATTACGCTTAGCAAATTTACAACACAAATGGATGGGTCTAGACCTACGATTGGGTCAAGTTTCGTCGAATTCTGAGAACGTTGAAAATTTAGCTATTTTGCACGGTTTTATTAAAGCAAGTTTGTTTCCCTTTTTATACGAACTTGTAGTTATTATTACGCTTAGCAAATTTACAACACAAATGGATGGGTCTAGACCTGCGATTGGGTCAAGTTTCGTCGAATTCTGAGAACGTTCAAAAGTTAGCTGTTTTGCACGGTTTTTTTAATGCAAGTTTGTTTCTCTTTTATACTAATTTGTAGTTATTATTACGTTTAGCAAATTTACAACACAAATGGATGGGTCTAGACCTGCGATTGGATCAAGTTTCGTTGAATTCTGAGAACGTTCAAAAGTTAGCTGTTTTGCACGGTTTTATTAAAACAAGTTTGTTTCTCTTTTATACTAACTTGTAGTCATTATTACGCTTAGTAAATTTACCACACAAATGCTTGGGTCTAGACCAACGTTCGGGACAGGTGTCGTCGAATCCTGAGAACGTTCAAAATTTAGCTGTTTTGCACGGTTATATTAAAGCAAGTTTGTTTCCCTTTTATACTAACTTGTAGTTATTATTACGCTTAGCAAATGTATAACACAAATGCTTGGGTCTAGATCTACGTTTGGGTCAAGTTTTGTAAAATTTTGAGAACGATCAAAATTTTGCTGTTCTGCACGGCTTTTTTAAAGCAAGTTTGTTTCCCTTTTATAATAACTCGTAGTTCTTATTACGCTTAGGCAATTTAACACACAAATTCTTGGGTCTAGACATGCGTTTGGGTCAAGTTTCATCGAATTTTGAGAATGCTCAAAATTTAGCTGTTTTACACGGTTTTATTAAGACAAGTTTGTTTTCCTTTTATACTAGCTTTTAGTTATTATTACGCTTAGAAAATTTAACACACATATTCTTGGGTCTAGACCAACGTTCGCGATAGGTTTCGTCGAATTCTGAGAACGTTCAAAATTTAGCTGTTTTGCACGGTTTTATTAATGCAAGTTTGTTTCTCTTTTATACTAACTTGTAGTTATTATTACGTTTAGCAAATTTACAACACAAATGGATGGGTCTAGACCTGCGATTGGATCAAGTTTCGTCGAATTCTGAGAACGTTCAAAATTTAGCTGTTTTGCACGGTTTTATTAAAACAAGTTTGTTTCCCTTTTATACTAACTTGTAGTTCTTATTACGCTTAGAAAATTTAACACACAAACTCTTTGGTCTAGACCTACGTTTGGGTCAAGTTTCGTTAAATTCTGAGAATGCTCAAATTTTAGTTGTTTTGCACGATTTTATTAAAACAAGTTTGTTTCCCTTTTATACTAACTGATAGTTATTATTACGCTTAGCAAATTTACAACACAAATGCTTGGGTCTAGACCAACGTTTGGGTCAAATTTCGTCGAATTCTGAGAACGTTCAAAATTTAGTTGTTTTGCAGATTTTATTAAACAGAGTTTTTTTCCCTTTTATACTAACTTGTAATTATTATTATGTTTAGGAAATTTACAACACAAATGCTTGGGTCTAGACCAACGTTTGGGTCAAGTTTCGTCGAATTCTGAGAACGTTGAAAACTTAGCTATTTTGCACGGTTTTATTGAAGCAAGTTTGTTTCCCTTTTTATACGAACTTGTAGTTATTATTACGCTTAGCAAATTTACAACACAAATGGATGGGTCTAGACCTACGATTGGGTCAAGTTTCGTCGAATTCTGAGAACGTTCAAAAGTTAGCTGTTTTGCACGGTTTTATTAAAGCAAGTTTGTTTTCCTTTTATACTAGCTTTTAGTTATTATTACGCTTAGAAAATTTAACACACAAATGTTTGGGTTTAGACCAACGTTCGGAACAGGTTTCGTCGAATTCTGAAAACGTTCAAAATTTAGCTGTTTTGCACGGTTTTATTAATGCAAGTTTGTTTATCTTTTATACTAACTTGTAGTTATTATTACGTTTAGCAAATTTACAACACAAATGGATGGGTCTAGACCTGCGATTGGATCAAGTTTCATTGAATTCTGAGAACGTTCAAAAGTTAGCTGTTTTGCAAGGTTTTATTAAAACAAGTTTGTTTCCCTTTTATACTAACTTGTAGTCATTATTACGCTTAGCAAATTTACCACACAAATGCTTGGGTCTAGACCAACGTTCGGGACAGGTTTCGTCGAATCCTGAGAAAGTTCAAAATTTAGCTATTTTGCACGGTTATATTAAAGCAAGTTTGTTTCCCTTTTATACTAACTTGTAGTTATTATTACGCTTAGCAAATGTATAACACAAATGCTTGGGTCTAGATCTACGTTTGAGTCCAGTTTTGTAAAATTTTGAGAACGATCAAAATTTTGCTGTTCTGCACGGCTTTTTTAAAGCAAGTTTGTTTCCCTTTTATAATAACTCGTAGTTCTTATTACGCTTAGGCAATTTAACACACAAATTCTTGGGTCTAGACATACGTTTGGGTCAAGTTTCATCGAATTCTGAGAATTCTCAAAATTTAGCTGTTTTACACGGTTTTATTAAGACAAGTTTGTTTTCATTTTATACTAACTTGTAGGTATTATTACGCTTCGAAAATTTACAACACATATTCTTGGGTCTAGACCAACGATGGGGTCATGTTTCGTCGAATTCTGTGAACGTTCAAAAGTTAACTATTTTGCACGGATTTATTAAAACAAGTTTGTTTGCCTTTTATACTAACTTGTAGTTATTATTACGCTTAGAAAATTACTACAATAATGCTTGGGTTTAGACCAACGTTCGGGACAGGTTTCGTCGAATTCTGAGAACGTTCAAAATTTAGCTGTTTTGCACGGTTTTATTAATGCAAGTTTGTTTCTCTTTTATACTAACTTGTAGTTATTATTACGTTTAGCAAATTTACAACACAAATGGATGGGTCTAGACCTGCGATTGGATCAAGTTTCGTTGAATTCTGAGAACGTTCAAAAGTTAGCTGTTTTGCACAGTTTTATTAAAACAAGTTTGTTTCCCTTTTATACTAACTTGTAGTTATTATGACGCTTAGAAAATTTAACACACAAACTCTTTGGTCTAGACCTACGTTTGGGTCAAGTTTCGTTAAATTCTGAGAATGCTAAAATTTTAGTTGTTTTGCACGGTTTTATTAAAACAAGTTTGTTTCCCTTTTATACTAACTGATAGTTATTATTACGCTTAGCAAATTTACAACACAAATGCTTGGGTCTAGACCAACGTTTGGGTCAAATTTCGTCGAATTCTGAGAACGTTCAAAATTTAGTTGTTTTGCACGATTTTATTAAACAGAGTTTTTTTCCCTTTTATACTAACTTGTAATTATTATTACGTTTAGGAAATTTACATCACAAATGCTTGGGTCTAGACCAGCGTTTGGGTCAAGTTTCGTCGAATTTTGAGAACGTTGAAAACTTAGCTATTTTGCACGGTTTTATTGAAGCAAGTTTGTTTCCCTTTTTATACGAACTTGTAGTTATTATTACGCTTAGCAAATTTACAACACAAATGGATGGGTCTAGACCTGCGATTGGGTCAAGTTTCGTCGAATTCTGAGAACGTTCAAAAGTTAGCTGTTTTTCACGGTTTTATTAAAGCAAGTTTGTTTTCCTTTTATACTAGCTTTAAGTTATTATTACGCTTAGAAAATTTAACACACAAATGTTTGGGTCTAGACCAACGTTTGGGACAGGTTTCGTCGAATTCTGATAACGTTCAAAATTTAGCAGTTTTGCACGGTTTTATTAAAGCAAGTTTGTTTCCCTTTTATAATAACTCGTAGTTCTTATTACGCTTAGGCAATTTAACACACAAATTCTTGGGTCTAGACATACGTTTGGGTCAAGTTTCATCGAATTCTGAGAATTCTCAAAATTTAGCTGTTTTACACGGTTTTATTAAGACAAGTTTGTTTTCATTTTATACTAACTTGTAGGTATTATTACGCTTCGGAAATTTACCACACATATTCTTGGGTCTAGACCAACGATAGGGTCATGTTTCGTCGAATTCTGTGAACGTTCAAAAGTTAACTATTTTGCACGGATTTATTAAAACAACTTTGTTTCCCTTTTATACTAACTTGTAGATATTATTACGCTTAGAAAATTACCACACTAATGCTTGGGTTTAGACCAACGTTCGGGACAGGTTTCGTCGAATTCTGAGAACGTTCAAAATTTAGCTGTTTTGCACGGTTTTATTAATGCAAGTTTGTTTCTCTTTTATACTAACTTATAGTTATTATTACGCTTAGCAAATTTACAACACAAATGCTTGGGTCTAGACCAACGTTTGGGTCAAGTTTCGTCGAATTCTGAGAACGTTCAAAATTTAGTTGTTTTGCACGGTTTTATTAAATAAAGTTTATTTCCCTTTTATACTAACTTGTAATTATTATTACGTTTAGCAAATTTACAACACAAATGCTTGGGTCTAGACCAACATTTGTGTCAAGTTTCGTTGAATTCTGAGAACGTTGAAAATTTAGCTATTTTGCACGGTTTTATTGAAGCAAGTTTGTTTCCCTTTTTATACTAACTTGTAGTTATTATTACGCTTAGCAAATTTACAACACAAATGGATGGGTCTAGACCTGCGATTGGGTCAAGTTTCGTCGAATTCTGAGAACGTTGAAAATTTAGCTATTTTGCACGGTTTTATTAAAGCAAGTTTGTTTCCCTTTTTATACGAACTTGTAGTTATTATTACGCTTAGCAAATTTACAACACAAATGGATGGGTCTAGACCTGCGATTGGGTCAAGTTTCGTCGAATTCTGAGAACGTTCAAAAGTTAGCTGTTTTGCACGGTTTTATTAATGCAAGTTTGTTTCTCTTTTATACTAATTTGTAGTTATTATTACGTTTAGCAAATTTACAACACAAATGGATGGGTCTAGACCTGCGATAGGATCAAGTTTCGTTGAATTCTGAGAACGTTCAAAAGTTAGCTGTTTTGCACGGTTTTATTAAAACAAGTTTGTTTCTCTTTTATACTAACTTGTAGTCATTATTACGCTTAGTAAATTTACCACACAAATGCTTGGGTCTAGACCAACGTTCGGGACAGGTGTCGTCGAATCCTGAGAACGTTCAAAATTTAGCTGTTTTGCACGGTTATATTAAAGCAAGTTTGTTTCCCTTTTATACTAACTTGTAGTTATTATTACGCTTAGCAAATGTATAACACAAATGCTTGGGTCTAGATCTACGTTTGGGTCAAGTTTTGTAAAATTTTGAGAACGATCAAAATTTTGCTGTTCTGCACGGCTTTTTTAAAGCAAGTTTGTTTCCCTTTTATAATAACTCGTAGTTCTTATTACGCTTAGGCAATTTAACACACAAATTCTTGGGTCTAGACATGCGTTTGGGTCAAGTTTCATCGAATTTTGAGAATGCTCAAAATTTAGCTGTTTTACACGGTTTTATTAAGACAAGTTTGTTTTCCTTTTATACTAGCTTTTAGTTATTATTACGCTTAGAAAATTTAACACACATATTCTTGGGTCTAGACCAACGTTCGCGATAGGTTTCGTCGAATTCTGAGAACGTTCAAAATTTAGCTGTTTTGCACGGTTTTATTAATGCAAGTTTGTTTCTCTTTTATACTAACTTGTAGTTATTATTACGTTTAGCAAATTTACAACACAAATGGATGGGTCTAGACCTGCGATTGGATCAAGTTTCGTCGAATTCTGAGAACGTTCAAAATTTAGCTGTTTTGCACGGTTTTATTAAAACAAGTTTGTTTCCCTTTTATACTAACTTGTAGTTCTTATTACGCTTAGAAAATTTAACACACAAACTCTTTGGTCTAGACCTACGTTTGGGTCAAGTTTCGTTAAATTCTGAGAATGCTCAAATTTTAGTTGTTTTGCACGATTTTATTAAAACAAGTTTGTTTCCCTTTTATACTAACTGATAGTTATTATTACGCTTAGCAAATTTACAACACAAATGCTTGGGTCTAGACCAACGTTTGGGTCAAATTTCGTCGAATTCTGAGAACGTTCAAAATTTAGTTGTTTTGCAGATTTTATTAAACAGAGTTTTTTTCCCTTTTATACTAACTTGTAATTATTATTATGTTTAGGAAATTTACAACACAAATGCTTGGGTCTAGACCAACGTTTGGGTCAAGTTTCGTCGAATTCTGAGAACGTTGAAAACTTAGCTATTTTGCACGGTTTTATTGAAGCAAGTTTGTTTCCCTTTTTATACGAACTTGTAGTTATTATTACGCTTAGCAAATTTACAACACAAATGGATGGGTCTAGACCTACGATTGGGTCAAGTTTCGTCGAATTCTGAGAACGTTCAAAAGTTAGCTGTTTTGCACGGTTTTATTAAAGCAAGTTTGTTTTCCTTTTATACTAGCTTTTAGTTATTATTACGCTTAGAAAATTTAACACACAAATGTTTGGGTTTAGACCAACGTTCGGAACAGGTTTCGTCGAATTCTGAAAACGTTCAAAATTTAGCTGTTTTGCACGGTTTTATTAATGCAAGTTTGTTTATCTTTTATACTAACTTGTAGTTATTATTACGTTTAGCAAATTTACAACACAAATGGATGGGTCTAGACCTGCGATTGGATCAAGTTTCATTGAATTCTGAGAACGTTCAAAAGTTAGCTGTTTTGCACGGTTTTATTAAAACAAGTTTGTTTCCCTTTTATACTAACTTGTAGTCATTATTACGCTTAGCAAATTTACCACACAAATGCTTGGGTCTAGACCAACGTTCGGGACAGGTTTCGTCGAATCCTGAGAAAGTTCAAAATTTAGCTGTTTTGCACGGTTATATTAAAGCAAGTTTGTTTCCCTTTTATACTAACTTGTAGTTATTATTACGCTTAGCAAATGTATAACACAAATGCTTGGGTCTAGATCTACGTTTGAGTCCAGTTTTGTAAAATTTTGAGAACGATCAAAATTTTGCTGTTCTGCACGGCTTTTTTAAAGCAAGTTTGTTTCCCTTTTATAATAACTCGTAGTTCTTATTACGCTTAGGCAATTTAACACACAAATTCTTGGGTCTAGACATACGTTTGGGTCAAGTTTCATCGAATTCTGAGAATTCTCAAAATTTAGCTGTTTTACACGGTTTTATTAAGACAAGTTTGTTTTCATTTTATACTAACTTGTAGGTATTATTACGCTTCGAAAATTTACAACACATATTCTTGGGTCTAGACCAACGATGGGGTCATGTTTCGTCGAATTCTGTGAACGTTCAAAAGTTAACTATTTTGCACGGATTTATTAAAACAAGTTTGTTTGCCTTTTATACTAACTTGTAGTTATTATTACGCTTAGAAAATTACTACAATAATGCTTGGGTTTAGACCAACGTTCGGGACAGGTTTCGTCGAATTCTGAGAACGTTCAAAATTTAGCTGTTTTGCACGGTTTTATTAATGCAAGTTTGTTTCTCTTTTATACTAACTTGTAGTTATTATTACGTTTAGCAAATTTACAACACAAATGGATGGGTCTAGACCTGCGATTGGATCAAGTTTCGTTGAATTCTGAGAACGTTCAAAAGTTAGCTGTTTTGCACAGTTTTATTAAAACAAGTTTGTTTCCCTTTTATACTAACTTGTAGTTATTATGACGCTTAGAAAATTTAACACACAAACTCTTTGGTCTAGACCTACGTTTGGGTCAAGTTTCGTTAAATTCTGAGAATGCTAAAATTTTAGTTGTTTTGCACGGTTTTATTAAAACAAGTTTGTTTCCCTTTTATACTAACTGATAGTTATTATTACGCTTAGCAAATTTACAACACAAATGCTTGGGTCTAGACCAACGTTTGGGTCAAATTTCGTCGAATTCTGAGAACGTTCAAAATTTAGTTGTTTTGCACGATTTTATTAAACAGAGTTTTTTTCCCTTTTATACTAACTTGTAATTATTATTACGTTTAGGAAATTTACATCACAAATGCTTGGGTCTAGACCAGCGTTTGGGTCAAGTTTCGTCGAATTTTGAGAACGTTGAAAACTTAGCTATTTTGCACGGTTTTATTGAAGCAAGTTTGTTTCCCTTTTTATACGAACTTGTAGTTATTATTACGCTTAGCAAATTTACAACACAAATGGATGGGTCTAGACCTGCGATTGGGTCAAGTTTCGTCGAATTCTGAGAACGTTCAAAAGTTAGCTGTTTTTCACGGTTTTATTAAAGCAAGTTTGTTTTCCTTTTATACTAGCTTTAAGTTATTATTACGCTTAGAAAATTTAACACACAAATGTTTGGGTCTAGACCAACGTTTGGGACAGGTTTCGTCGAATTCTGATAACGTTCAAAATTTAGCAGTTTTGCACGGTTTTATTAAAGCAAGTTTGTTTCCCTTTTATACTAACTTGTAGTTATTATTACGCTTAGCAAATGTATAACACAAATGCTTGGGTCTAGATCTACGTTTGGGTCAAGTTTCGTAAAATTTTGAGAACGATCAAAATTTTGCTGTTCTGCACAGTTTTTTTAAACCATGTTTGTTTCCCTTTTATAATAACTCGTAGTTCTTATTACGCTTAGGCAATTTAACACACAAATTCTTGGGTCTAGACATACGTTTGGGTCAAGTTTCATCGAATTCTGAGAATGCTCAAAATTTAGCTGTTTTACACGGTTTTCTTAAGACAAGTTTGTTTTCATTTTATACTAACTTGTAGGTATTATTACGCTTCGGAAATTTACCACACATATTCTTGGGTCTAGACCAACTATAGGGTCATGTTTCGTCGAATTCTGTGAACGTTCAAAAGTTAACTATTTTGCACGGATTTATTAAAACAACTTTGTTTCCCTTTTATACTAACTTGTAGATATTATTACGCTTAGAAAATTAGCACACTAATGCTTGGGTTTAGACCAACGTTCGGGATAGGTTTCGTCGAATTCTGAGAACGTTCAAAATTTAGCTGTTTTGCACGGTTTTATTAATGCAAGTTTGTTTCTCTTTTATACTAACTTGTAGTTATTATTACGTTTAGTAAATTTACAGCACAAATGGATGGGTCTAGACCTGCGATTGGATCAAGTTTCGTTGAATTCTGAGAACGTTCAAAAGTTAGCTGTTTTGCACGGTTTTATTAAAACAAGTTTGTTTCCCTTTTATACTAACTTGTAGTTATTATTACGCTTAGAAAATTTAACACACAAACTCTTGGGTCTAGACCTACGTTTGGGTCAAGTTTCGTCAAATTCTGAGAATGCTCAAATTTTAGTTGTTTTGCACGGTTTTATTAAAACAAGTTTGTTTCCCTTTTATACTAACTTATAGTTATTATTACGCTTAGCAAATTTACAACACAAATGCTTGGGTCTAGACCAACGTTTGGGTCAAGTTTCGTTGAATTCTGAGAACGTTCAAAATTTAGTTGTTTTGCACGGTTTTATTAAGCAAAGTTTATTTCCCTTTTATACTAACTTGTAATTATTATTACGTTTAGCAAATTTACAACACAAATGCTTGGGTCTAGACCAACATTTGGGTTAGGTTTCCTCGAATTCTGAGAACGTTGAAAATTTAGCTATTTTGCACGGTTTTATTAAAGCAAGTTTGTTTCCCTGTTTATACTAACTTGTAGTTATTATTACGCTTAGCAAATTTACAACACAAATGGATGGGTCTAGACCTGCGATTGGGTCAAGTTTCGTCGAATTCTGAGAACGTTCAAAAGTTAGCTGTTTTGCACGGTTTTATTAAAGCAAGTTTGTTTTCCTTTTATACTAGCTTTTAGTTATTATTACGCTTAGAAAATTTAACACACAAATGTTTGGGTTTAGACCAACGTTCGGAACAGGTTTCGTCGAATTCTGAAAACGTTCAAAATTTAGCTGTTTTGCACGGTTTTATTAATGCAAGTTTGTTTATCTTTTATACTAACTTGTAGTTATTATTACGTTTAGCAAATTTACAACACAAATGGATGGGTCTAGACCTGCGATTGGATCAAGTTTCATTGAATTCTGAGAACGTTCAAAAGTTAGCTGTTTTGCACGGTTTTATTAAAACAAGTTTGTTTCCCTTTTATACTAACTTGTAGTCATTATTACGCTTAGCAAATTTACCACACAAATGCTTGGGTCTAGACCAACGTTCGGGACAGGTTTCGTCGAATCCTGAGAAAGTTCAAAATTTAGCTGTTTTGCACGGTTATATTAAAGCAAGTTTGTTTCCCTTTTATACTAACTTGTAGTTATTATTACGCTTAGCAAATGTATAACACAAATGCTTGGGTCTAGATCTACGTTTGAGTCCAGTTTTGTAAAATTTTGAGAACGATCAAAATTTTGCTGTTCTGCACGGCTTTTTTAAAGCAAGTTTGTTTCCCTTTTATAATAACTCGTAGTTCTTATTACGCTTAGGCAATTTAACACACAAATTCTTGGGTCTAGACATACGTTTGGGTCAAGTTTCATCGAATTCTGAGAATTCTCAAAATTTAGCTGTTTTACACGGTTTTATTAAGACAAGTTTGTTTTCATTTTATACTAACTTGTAGGTATTATTACGCTTCGAAAATTTACAACACATATTCTTGGGTCTAGACCAACGATGGGGTCATGTTTCGTCGAATTCTGTGAACGTTCAAAAGTTAACTATTTTGCACGGATTTATTAAAACAAGTTTGTTTGCCTTTTATACTAACTTGTAGTTATTATTACGCTTAGAAAATTACTACAATAATGCTTGGGTTTAGACCAACGTTCGGGACAGGTTTCGTCGAATTCTGAGAACGTTCAAAATTTAGCTGTTTTGCACGGTTTTATTAATGCAAGTTTGTTTCTCTTTTATACTAACTTGTAGTTATTATTACGTTTAGCAAATTTACAACACAAATGGATGGGTCTAGACCTGCGATTGGATCAAGTTTCGTTGAATTCTGAGAACGTTCAAAAGTTAGCTGTTTTGCACAGTTTTATTAAAACAAGTTTGTTTCCCTTTTATACTAACTTGTAGTTATTATGACGCTTAGAAAATTTAACACACAAACTCTTTGGTCTAGACCTACGTTTGGGTCAAGTTTCGTTAAATTCTGAGAATGCTAAAATTTTAGTTGTTTTGCACGGTTTTATTAAAACAAGTTTGTTTCCCTTTTATACTAACTGATAGTTATTATTACGCTTAGCAAATTTACAACACAAATGCTTGGGTCTAGACCAACGTTTGGGTCAAATTTCGTCGAATTCTGAGAACGTTCAAAATTTAGTTGTTTTGCACGATTTTATTAAACAGAGTTTTTTTCCCTTTTATACTAACTTGTAATTATTATTACGTTTAGGAAATTTACATCACAAATGCTTGGGTCTAGACCAGCGTTTGGGTCAAGTTTCGTCGAATTCTGAGAACGTTGAAAACTTAGCTATTTTGCACGGTTTTATTGAAGCAAGTTTGTTTCCCTTTTTATACGAACTTGTAGTTATTATTACGCTTAGCAAATTTACAACACAAATGGATGGGTCTAGACCTGCGATTGGGTCAAGTTTCGTCGAATTCTGAGAACGTTCAAAAGTTAGCTGTTTTTCACGGTTTTATTAAAGCAAGTTTGTTTTCCTTTTATACTAGCTTTAAGTTATTATTACGCTTAGAAAATTTAACACACAAATGTTTGGGTCTAGACCAACGTTTGGGACAGGTTTCGTCGAATTCTGATAACGTTCAAAATTTAGCAGTTTTGCACGGTTTTATTAAAGCAAGTTTGTTTCCCTTTTATACTAACTTGTAGTTATTATTACGCTTAGCAAATGTATAACACAAATGCTTGGGTCTAGATCTACGTTTGGGTCAAGTTTCGTAAAATTTTGAGAACGATCAAAATTTTGCTGTTCTGCACAGTTTTTTTAAACCATGTTTGTTTCCCTTTTATAATAACTCGTAGTTCTTATTACGCTTAGGCAATTTAACACACAAATTCTTGGGTCTAGACATACGTTTGGGTCAAGTTTCATCGAATTCTGAGAATGCTCAAAATTTAGCTGTTTTACACGGTTTTCTTAAGACAAGTTTGTTTTCATTTTATACTAACTTGTAGGTATTATTACGCTTCGGAAATTTACCACACATATTCTTGGGTCTAGACCAACGATAGGGTCATGTTTCGTCGAATTCTGTGAACGTTCAAAAGTTAACTATGTTGCACGGATTTATTAAAACAACTTTGTTTCCCTTTTATACTAACTTGTAGATATTATTACGCTTAGAAAATTAGCACACTAATGCTTGGGTTTAGACCAACGTTCGGGATAGGTTTCGTCGAATTCTGAGAACGTTCAAAATTTAGCTGTTTTGCACGGTTTTATTAATGCAAGTTTGTTTCTCTTTTATACTAACTTGTAGTTATTATTACGTTTAGTAAATTTACAGCACAAATGGATGGGTCTAGACCTGCGATTGGATCAAGTTTCGTTGAATTCTGAGAACGTTCAAAAGTTAGCTGTTTTGCACGGTTTTATTAAAACAAGTTTGTTTCCCTTTTATACTAACTTGTAGTTATTATTACGCTTAGAAAATTTAACACACAAACTCTTGGGTCTAGACCTACGTTTGGGTCAAGTTTCGTCAAATTCTGAGAATGCTCAAATTTTAGTTGTTTTGCACGGTTTTATTAAAACAAGTTTGTTTCCCTTTTATACTAACTTATAGTTATTATTACGCTTAGCAAATTTACAACACAAATGCTTGGGTCTAGACCAACGTTTGGGTCAAGTTTCGTTGAATTCTGAGAACGTTCAAAATTTAGTTGTTTTGCACGGTTTTATTAAACAAAGTTTATTTCCCTTTTATACTAACTTGTAATTATTATTACGTTTAGCAAATTTACAACACAAATGCTTGGGTCTAGACCAACATTTGGGTTAGGTTTCCTCGAATTCTGAGAACGTTGAAAATTTAGCTATTTTGCACGGTTTTATTAAAGCAAGTTTGTTTCCCTGTTTATACTAACTTGTAGTTATTATTACGCTTAGCAAATTTACAACACAAATGGATGGGTCTAGACCTGCGATTGGGTCAAGTTTCGTCGAATTCTGAGAACGTTCAAAAGTTAGCTGTTTTGCACGGTTTTATTAAAGCAAGTTTGTTTTCCTTTTATACTAGCTTTTAGTTATTATTACGCTTAGAAAATTTAACACACAAATGTTTGGGTTTAGACCAACGTTCGGAACAGGTTTCGTCGAATTCTGAAAACGTTCAAAATTTAGCTGTTTTGCACGGTTTTATTAATGCAAGTTTGTTTATCTTTTATACTAACTTGTAGTTATTATTACGTTTAGCAAATTTACAACACAAATGGATGGGTCTAGACCTGCGATTGGATCAAGTTTCATTGAATTCTGAGAACGTTCAAAAGTTAGCTGTTTTGCACGGTTTTATTAAAACAAGTTTGTTTCCCTTTTATACTAACTTGTAGTCATTATTACGCTTAGCAAATTTACCACACAAATGCTTGGGTCTAGACCAACGTTCGGGACAGGTTTCGTCGAATCCTGAGAAAGTTCAAAATTTAGCTGTTTTGCACGGTTATATTAAAGCAAGTTTGTTTCCCTTTTATACTAACTTGTAGTTATTATTACGCTTAGCAAATGTATAACACAAATGCTTGGGTCTAGATCTACGTTTGAGTCCAGTTTTGTAAAATTTTGAGAACGATCAAAATTTTGCTGTTCTGCACGGCTTTTTTAAAGCAAGTTTGTTTCCCTTTTATAATAACTCGTAGTTCTTATTACGCTTAGGCAATTTAACACACAAATTCTTGGGTCTAGACATACATTTGGGTCAAGTTTCATCGAATTCTGAGAATTCTCAAAATTTAGTTGTTTTACACGGTTTTATTAAGACAAGTTTGTTTTCATTTTATACTAACTTGTAGGTATTATTACGCTTCGAAAATTTACAACACACATTCTTGGGTCTAGACCAACGATGGGGTCATGTTTCGTCGAATTCTGTGAACGTTCAAAAGTTAACTATTTTGCACGGATTTATTAAAACAAGTTTGTTTGCCTTTTATACTAACTTGTAGTTATTATTACGCTTAGAAAATTACTACAATAATGCTTGGGTTTAGACCAACGTTCGGGACAGGTTTCGTCGAATTCTGAGAACGTTCAAAATTTAGCTGTTTTGCACGGTTTTATTAATGCAAGTTTGTTTCTCTTTTATACTAACTTGTAGTTATTATTACGTTTAGCAAATTTACAACACAAATGGATGGGTCTAGACCTGCGATTGGATCAAGTTTCGTTGAATTCTGAGAACGTTCAAAAGTTAGCTGTTTTGCACAGTTTTATTAAAACAAGTTTGTTTCCCTTTTATACTAACTTGTAGTTATTATGACGCTTAGAAAATTTAACACACAAACTCTTTGGTCTAGACCTACGTTTGGGTCAAGTTTCGTTAAATTCTGAGAATGCTAAAATTTTAGTTGTTTTGCACGGTTTTATTAAAACAAGTTTGTTTCCCTTTTATACTAACTGATAGTTATTATTACGCTTAGCAAATTTACAACACAAATGCTTGGGTCTAGACCAACGTTTGGGTCAAATTTCGTCGAATTCTGAGAACGTTCAAAATTTAGTTGTTTTGCACGATTTTATTAAACAGAGTTTTTTTCCCTTTTATACTAACTTGTAATTATTATTACGTTTAGGAAATTTACATCACAAATGCTTGGGTCTAGACCAGCGTTTGGGTCAAGTTTCGTCGAATTCTGAGAACGTTGAAAACTTAGCTATTTTGCACGGTTTTATTGAAGCAAGTTTGTTTCCCTTTTTATACGAACTTGTAGTTATTATTACGCTTAGCAAATTTACAACACAAATGGATGGGTCTAGACCTGCGATTGGGTCAAGTTTCGTCGAATTCTGAGAACGTTCAAAAGTTAGCTGTTTTTCACGGTTTTATTAAAGCAAGTTTGTTTTCCTTTTATACTAGCTTTAAGTTATTATTACGCTTAGAAAATTTAACACACAAATGTTTGGGTCTAGACCAACGTTTGGGACAGGTTTCGTCGAATTCTGATAACGTTCAAAATTTAGCAGTTTTGCACGGTTTTATTAAAGCAAGTTTGTTTCCCTTTTATACTAACTTGTAGTTATTATTACGCTTAGCAAATGTATAACACAAATGCTTGGGTCTAGATCTACGTTTGGGTCAAGTTTCGTAAAATTTTGAGAACGATCAAAATTTTGCTGTTCTGCACAGTTTTTTTAAACCATGTTTGTTTCCCTTTTATAATAACTCGTAGTTCTTATTACGCTTAGGCAATTTAACACACAAATTCTTGGGTCTAGACATACGTTTGGGTCAAGTTTCATCGAATTCTGAGAATGCTCAAAATTTAGCTGTTTTACACGGTTTTCTTAAGACAAGTTTGTTTTCATTTTATACTAACTTGTAGGTATTATTACGCTTCGGAAATTTACCACACATATTCTTGGGTCTAGACCAACGATAGGGTCATGTTTCGTCGAATTCTGTGAACGTTCAAAAGTTAACTATTTTGCACGGATTTATTAAAACAACTTTGTTTCCCTTTTATACTAACTTGTAGATATTATTACGCTTAGAAAATTACCACACTAATGCTTGGGTTTAGACCAACGTTCGGGATAGGTTTCGTCGAATTCTGAGAACGTTCAAAATTTAGCTGTTTTGCACGGTTTTATTAATGCAAGTTTGTTTCTCTTTTATACTAACTTGTAGTTATTATTACGTTTAGTAAATTTACAGCACAAATGGATGGGTCTAGACCTGCGATTGGATCAAGTTTCGTTGAATTCTGAGAACGTTCAAAAGTTAGCTGTTTTGCACGGTTTTATTAAAACAAGTTTGTTTCCCTTTTATACTAACTTGTAGTTATTATTACGCTTAGAAAATTTAACACACAAACTCTTGGGTCTAGACCTACGTTTGGGTCAAGTTTCGTCAAATTCTGAGAATGCTCAAATTTTAGTTGTTTTGCACGGTTTTATTAAAACAAGTTTGTTTCCCTTTTATACTAACTTATAGTTATTATTACGCTTAGCAAATTTACAACACAAATGCTTGGGTCTAGACCAACGTTTGGGTCAAGTTTCGTTGAATTCTGAGAACGTTCAAAATTTAGTTGTTTTGCACGGTTTTATTAAACAAAGTTTATTTCCCTTTTATACTAACTTGTAATTATTATTACGTTTAGCAAATTTACAACACAAATGCTTGGGTCTAGACCAACATTTGGGTTAGGTTTCCTCGAATTCTGAGAACGTTGAAAATTTAGCTATTTTGCACGGTTTTATTAAAGCAAGTTTGTTTCCCTGTTTATACTAACTTGTAGTTATTATTACGCTTAGCAAATTTACAACACAAATGGATGGGTCTAGACCTGCGATTGGGTCAAGTTTCGTCGAATTCTGAGAACGTTCAAAAGTTAGCTGTTTTGCACGGTTTTATTAAAGCAAGTTTGTTTCCCTTTTATACTAGCTTTTAGTTATTATTACGCTTAGAAAATTTAACACACAAATGTTTGGGTCTAGACCAACCTTTGGGACAGGTTTCGTCGAATTCTGATAACGTTCAAAATTTAGCTGTTTTGCACGGTTTTATTAAAGCAAGTTTGTTTTCCTTTTATACTAACTTGTAGTTCTTATTACGCTTAGAAAATTTAACACACAAACTCTTGGGTCTAGACCTACGTTTGGGTCAGGTTTCGTCAAATTCTGAAAATGCTCAAATTTTAGTTGTTTTGCACGGTTTTATTTAAACAAGTTTGTTTTCCTTTTATACTAACTTATAGTTATTATTACGTTTAGCAAATTTACAACACAAATACTTGGGTCTAGACCAACGTTTGGGTCAAGTTTCGTCGAATTCTGAGAACGTTCAAAATTTAGTTGTTTTGCACGGTTTTATTAAACAAAGTTTATTTCCCTTTTATACTAACTTGTAATTATTATTACGTTTAGGAAATTTACAACACAAATGCTTGGTCTAGACCAACGTTTGGGTCAAGTTTCGTCGAATTCTGAGAACGTTGAAAATTTAGCTATTTTGCACGATTTTATTGAAGCAAGTTTGTTTCCCTTTTTATACGAACTTGTAGTTATTATTACGCTTAGCAAATTTACAACACAAATGGATGGGTCTAGACCTGCGATTGGGTCAAGTTTCGTCGAATTCTGAGAACGTTCAAAAGTTAGCTGTTTTGCACGGTTTTATTAAAGCAAGTTTGTTTTCCTTTTATACTAGCTTTTAGTTATTATTACGCTTAGAAAATTTAACACACAAATGTTTGGGTTTAGACCAACGTTCGGGACAGGTTTCGTCGAATTCTGAAAACGTTCAAAATTTAGCTGTTTTGCACGGTTTTATTAATGCAAGTTTGTTTCTCTTTTATACTAACTTGTAGTTATTATTACGTTTAGCAAATTTACAACACAAATGCTTGGTCTAGACCAACGTTTGGGTCAAGTTTCGTCGAATTCTGAGAACGTTGAAAATTTAGCTATTTTGCACGATTTTATTGAAGCAAGTTTGTTTCCCTTTTTATACGAACTTGTAGTTATTATTACGCTTAGCAAATTTACAACACAAATGGATGGGTCTAGACCTGCGATTGGATCAAGTTTCGTTGAATTCTGAGAACGTTCAAAAGTTAGTTGTTTTGCACGGTTTTATTAAAACAAGTTTGTTTCCTTTTATACTAACTTGTAGTCATTATTACGCTTAGCAAATTTACCACACAAATGCTTGGGTCTAGACCAACGTTCTGGACAGGTTTCGTCGAATCCTGAGAATGTTCAAAATTTAGCTGTTTTGCACGGTTATATTAAAGCAAGTTTGTTTCCCTTTTATACTAACTTGTAGTTATTATTACGCTTAGCAAATGTATAACACAAATGCTTGGGTCTAGATCTACGTTTGGGTCAAGTTTTGTAAAATTTTGAGAACGATCAAAATTTTGCTGTTCTGCACGGCTTTTTTAAAGCAAGTTTGTTTCCCTTTTATAATAACTCGTAGTTCTTATTACGCTTAGGCAATTTAACACACAAATTCTTGGGTCTAGACATACGTTTGGGTCAAGTTTCATCGAATTCTGAGAATGCTCAAAATTTAGCTGTTTTACACGATTTTATTAAGACAAGTTTGTTTTCATTTTATACTAACTTGTAGGTATTATTACGCTTTGGAAATTTACCACACATATTCTTGGGTCTAGACCAACGATGGGGTCATGTTTCGTCGAATTCTGTGAACGTTCAAAAGTTTACTATTTTGCACGGATTTATTAAAACAAGTTTGTTTGCCTTTTATACTAACTTGTAGTTATTATTACGCTTAGAAAATTACTACAATAATGCTTGGGTTTAGACCAACGTTCGGGACAGGTTTCGTCGAATTTTGAGAACGTTCAAAATTTAGCTGTTTTGCACGGTTTTATTAATGCAAGTTTGTTTCTCTTTTATACTAACTTGTAGTTATTATTACATTTAGCAAATTTACAACACAAATGGATGGGTCTAGACCTGCGATTGGATCAAGTTTCGTTGAATTCTGAGAACGTTCAAAAGTTAGCTGTTTTGCACGGTTTTATTAAAACAAGTTTGTTTCCCTTTTATACTAACTTGTAGTTATTATGACGCTTAGAAAATTTAACACACAAACTCTTTGGTCTAGACCTACGTTTGGGTCAAGTTTCGTTAAATTCTGAGAATGCTGAAATTTTAGTTGTTTTGCACGGTTTTATTAAAACAAGTTTGTTTCCCTTTTATACTAACTGATAGTTATTATTACGCTTAGTAAATTTACAACACAAATGCTTGGGTCTAGACCAACGTTTGGGTCAAGTTTCGTCGAATTCTGAGAACGTTGAAAACTTAGCTATTTTGCACGGTTTTATTGAAGCAAGTTTGTTTCCCTTTTTATACGAACTTGTAGTTATTATTACGCTTAGCAAATTTACAACACAAATGGATGGGTCTAGACCTGCGATTGGGTCAAGTTTCGTCGAATTCTGAGAACGTTCAAAAGTTAGCAGTTTTTCACGGTTTTATTAAAGCAAGTTTGTTTTCCTTTTATACTAGCTTTAAGTTATTATTACGCTTAGAAAATTTAACACACAAATGTTTGGGTCTAGACCAACGTTTGGGACAGTTTTCGTCGAATTCTGATAACGTTCAAAATTTAGCTGTTTTGCACGGTTTTATTAATGCAAGTTTGTTTCCCTTTTATACTAACTTGTAGTTCTTATTACGCTTAGGCAATTTAACACACAAATTCTTGGATCTAGACATACGTTTGGGTCAAGTTTCATCGAATTCTGAGAACGTTCAAAATTTAGCTGTTTTGCACGGTTTTATTAAAGCAAGTTTGTTTCCCTTTTATACTAACTTGTAGTTATTATTACGCTTAGCAAATGTATAACACAAACGCTTGGGTCTAGATCTACGTTTGGGTCAAGTTTCGTAAAATTTTGAGAACAATCAAAATTTTGCTGTTCTGCACAGTTTTTTTAAACCATGTTTGTTTCCCTTTTATAATAACTCGTAGTTCTTATTATGCTTAGGCAATTTAACACACAAATTCTTGGGTCTAGACATACGTTTGGGTCAAGTTTCATCGAATTCTGAGAATGCTCAAAATTTAGCTGTTTTACACGATTTTCTTAAGACAAGTTTGTTTTCATTTTATACTAACTTGTAGGTATTATTACGCTTCGGAAATTTACCACACATATTCTTGGGTCTAGACCAACGATAGGGTCATGTTTCGTCGAATTCTGTGAACGTTCAAAAGTTAACTATTTTGCACGGATTTATTAAAACAACTTTGTTTTCCTTTTATACTAACTTGTAGATATTATTACGCTTAGAAAATTACCACACTAATGCTTGGGTTTAGACCAACGTTCGGGACAGGTTTCGTCGAATTCTGTGAACGTTCAAAATTTAGCTGTTTTAACTTGTAGATATTATTACGCTTAGAAAATTACCACACTAATGCTTGGGTTTAGACCAACGTTCGGGACAGGTTTCGTCGAATTCTGAGAACGTTCAAAATTTAGCTGTTTTGCACGGTTTTATTAATGCAAGTTTGTTTCTCTTTTATACTAACTTGTAGTTATTATTACGTTTAGTAAATTTACAGCACAAATGGATGGGTCTAGACCTGCGATTGGATCAAGTTTCGTTGAATTCTGAGAACGTTCAAAAGTTAGCTGTTTTGCACGGTTTTATTAAAACAAGTTTGTTTCCCTTTTATACTAAGTTGTAGTTATTATTACGCTTAGAAAATTTAACACACAAACTCTTGGGTCTAGACCTACGTTTGGGTCAAGTTTCGTCAAATTCTGAGAATGCTCAAATTTTAGTTGTTTTGCACGGTTTTATTGAAGCAAGTTTGTTTCCCTTTTTATACTAACTTGTAGTTATTATTACGCTTAGCAAATTTACAACACAAATGGATGGGTCTAGACCTGCGATTGGGTCAAGTTTCGTCGAATTCTGAGAACATTCAAAAGGTAGCTGTTTTGCACGGTTTTATTAAAGCAAGTTTGTTTTCCTTTTATACTAGCTTTTAGTTATTATTACGCTTAGAAAATTTAACACACAAATGTTTGGGTTTAGACCAACGTTCGGGACAGGTTTCGTCGAATTCTGAAAACGTTCAAAATTTAGCTGTTTTGCACGGTTTTATTAATGAAAGTTTGTTTCTCTTTTATACTAACTTGTAGTTATTATTACGTTTAGCAAATTTACAACACAAATGGATGGGTCTAGACCTGCGATTGGATCAAGTTTCGTTGAATTCTGAGAACGTTCAAAATTTAGCTGTTTTGCACGCTTTTATTAAAGCAAGTTTGTTTCCCTTTTATACTAACTTGTAGTTATTATTACGCTTAGCAAATGTATAACACAAATGCTTGGGTCTAGATCTACGTTTGGGTCAAGTTTTGTAAAATTTTGAGAACGATCAAAATTTTTCTGTTCTGCACGGCTTTTTTAAAGCAAGTTGGTTTCTCTCTTATAATAACTCGTAGTTCTTATTACGCTTAGGCAATTTAACACACAAATTCTTGGGTCTAGACATACGTTTGGGTCAAGTTTCATCGAATTCTGAGAATGCTCAAAATTTAGCTGTTTTACACGATTTTATTAAGACAAGTTTGTTTTCATTTTATACTAACTTGTAGGTATTATTACGCTTTGGAAATTTACCACACATATTCTTGGGTCTAGACCAACGATGGGGTCATGTTTCGTCGAATTCTGTGAACGTTCAAAAGTTTACTATTTTGCACGGATTTATTAAAACAAGTTTGTTTGCCTTTTATACTAACTTGTAGTTATTATTACGCTTAGAAAATTACTACAATAATGCTTGGGTTTAGACCAACGTTCGGGACAGGTTTCGTCGAATTCTGAGAACGTTCAAAATTTAGTTGTTTTGCACGGTTTTATTAATGCAAGTTTGTTTCTCTTTTATACTAACTTGTAGTTATTATTACGTTTAGCAAATTTACAACACAAATGGATGGGTCTAGACCTGCGATTGGATCAAGTTTCGTTGAATTCTGAGAACGTTCAAAAGTAAGCTGTTTTGCACGGTTTTATTTAAACAAGTTTGTTTCCCTTTTATACTAACTTGTAGTTATTATGACGCTTAGAAAATTTAACACACAAACTCATGGGTCTAGACCTACGTTTGGGTCAAGTTTCGTTAAATTCTGAGAATGCTCAAATTTTAGTTGTTTTGCACGGTTTTATTAAAACAAGTTTGTTTCCCTTTTATACTAATTGATAGTTATTATTACGCTTAGCAAATTTACAACACAAATGCTTGGGTCTAGACCAACGTTTGGGTCAAATTTCATCGAATTCTGAGAACGTTCAAAATTTAGTTGTTTTGCACGATTTTATTAAACAAAGTTTGTTTCCCTTTTATACTAACTTGTAATTATTATTACGTTTAGGAAATTTACAACACAAATGCTTGGGTCTAGACCAACGTTTGGGTCAAATTTCGTCGAATTCTGAGAACGTTGAAAATTTAGCTATTTTGCACGGTTTTATTGAAGCAAGTTTGTTTCCCTTTTTATACGAACTTGTAGTTATTATTACGCTTAGCAAATTTACAACACAAATGGATGGGTCTAGACCTGCGATTGGGTCAAGTTTCGTCGAATTCTGAGAACGTTCAAAAGTTAGCTGTTTTTCACGGTTTTATTAAAGCAAGTTTGTTTTCCTTTTATACTGGCTTTTAGTTATTATTACGCTTAGAAAATTTAACACACAAATGTTTGGGTTTAGACCAACGTTCGGGACAGGTTTCGTCGAATTCTGAAAACGTTCAAAATTTAGCTGTTTTGCACGGTTTTATTAATGCAAGTTTGTTTCTCTTTTATACTAACTTGTAGTTATTATTACGTTTAGCAAATTTACAACACAAATGGATGGGTCTAGACCGGCGATTGGATCAAGTTTCGTTGAATTCTGAGAACGTTCAAAAGTTAGCTGTTTTGCACGGTTTTATTAAAACAAGTTTGTTTCCCTTTTATACTAACTCTTAGCAAATTTACCACACAAATGCTTGGGTCTAGACCAACGTTCGGGACAGGTTTCGTCGAATCCTGAGAACGTTCAAAATTTAGCTGTTTTGCACGGTTATATTAAAGCAAGTTTGTTTCCCTTTTATACTAACTTGTAGTTATTATTACGCTTAGCAAATGCATAACACAAATGCTTGGGTCTAGATCTACGTTTGGGTCAAGTTTTGTAAAATTTTGAGAACGATCAAAATTTTGCTGTTCTGCACGGCTTTTTTAAAGCAAGTTTGTTTCCCTCTTATAATAACTCGTAGTTGTTCTTATTACGCTTAGGCAATTTAACACATAAATTCTTGGGTCTAGACATACGTTTGGGTCAAGTTTCATCGAATTCTGAGAATGCTCAAAATTTAGCTGTTTTACACGGTTTTATTAAGACAAGTTTGTTTTCATTTTATACTAACTTGTAGGTATTATTACGCTTCGGAAATTTACCACACATATTCTTGGGTCTAGACCAACGATGGGGTCATGTTTCGTCGAATTCTGTGAACGTTCAAAAAGTTAACTATTTTGCATGGATTTATTAAAATAAGTTTGTTTGCCTTTTATACTAACTTGTAGTTATTATTACGCTTAGAAAATTACTACAATAATGCTTGGGTTTAGACCAACGTTCGGGACAGGTTTCGTCGAATTCTGAGAACGTTCAAAATTTAGCTGTTTTGCACGGTTTTATTAATGCAAGTTTGTTTCTCTTTTATACTAACTTGTAGTTATTATTACGTTTAGCAAATTTACAACACAAATGGATGGGTCTAGACCTGCGATTGGATCAAGTTTCGTTGAATTCTGAGAACGTTCAAAAGTAAGCTGTTTTGCACGGTTTTATTAAAACAAGTTTGTTTCTCTTTCATACTAACTTGTAGTTATTATGACGCTTAGAAAATTTAACACACAAACTCATGGGTCTAGACCTACGTTTGGGTCAAGTTTCGTTAAATTCTGAGAATGCTCAAATTTTAGTTGTTTTGCACGGTTTTATTAAAACAAGTTTGTTTCCCTTTTATACTAACTGATAGTTATTATTACGCTTAGCAAATTTACAACACAAATGCTTGGGTCTAGACCAACGTTTGGGTCAAATTTCGTCGAATTCTGAGAACGTTCAAAATTTAGTTGTTTTGCACGATTTTATTAAACAGAGTTTGTTTCCCTTTTATACTAACTTGTAATTATTATTACGTTTAGGAAATTTACAACACAAATGCTTGGGTCTAGACCAACGTTTGGGTCAAGTTTCGTAGAATTCTGAGAACGTTGAAAACTTAGCTATTTTGCACGGTTTTATTGAAGCAAGTTTGTTTCCCTTTTTATACGAACTTGTAGTTATTATTACGCTTAGCAAATTTACAACACAAATGGATGGGTCTAGACCTGCGATTGGGTCAAGTTTCGTCGAATTCTGAGAACGTTCAAAAGTTAGCTGTTTTGCACGGTTTTATTAAAGCAAGTTTGTTTTCCTTTTATACTAGCTTTAAGTTATTATTACGCTTAGAAAATTTAACACACAAATGTTTGGGTCTAGACCAACGTTTGGGACAGTTTTCGTCGAATTCTGATAACGTTCAAAATTTAGCTGTTTTGCACGGTTTTATTAATGCAAGTTTGTTTCCCTTTTATACTAACTTGTAGTTATTATTACGCTTAGCAAATGTATAACACAAACGCTTGGGTCTAGATCTACGTTTGGGTCAAGTTTCGTAAAATTTTGAGAACAATCAAAATTTTGCTGTTCTGCACAGTTTTTTTAAACCATGTTTGTTTCCCTTTTATAATAACTCGTAGTTCTTATTATGCTTAGGCAATTTAACACACAAATTCTTGGGTCTAGACATACGTTTGGGTCAAGTTTCATCGAATTCTGAGAATGCTCAAAATTTAGCTGTTTTACACGATTTTCTTAAGACAAGTTTGTTTTCATTTTATACTAACTTGTAGGTATTATTACGCTTCGAAAATTTACCACACATATTCTTGGGTCTAGACCAACGATAGGGTCATGTTTCGTCGAATTCTGTGAACGTTCAAAAGTTAACTATTTTGCACGGATTTATTAAAACAACTTTGTTTCCCTTTTATACTAACTTGTAGATATTATTACGCTTAGAAAATTACCACACTAATGCTTGGGTTTAGACCAACGTTCGGGACAGGTTTCGTCGAATTCTGTGAACGTTCAAAATTTAGCTGTTTTAACTTGTAGATATTATTACGCTTAGAAAATTACCACACTAATGCTTGGGTTTAGACCAACGTTCGGGACAGGTTTCGTCGAATTCTGAGAACGTTCAAAATTTAGCTGTTTTGCACGGTTTTATTAATGCAAGTTTGTTTCTCTTTTATACTAACTTGTAGTTATTATTACGTTTAGTAAATTTACAGCACAAATGGATGGGTCTAGACCTGCGATTGGATCAAGTTTCGTTGAATTCTGAGAACGTTCAAAAGTTAGCTGTTTTGCACGGTTTTATTAAAACAAGTTTGTTTCCCTTTTATACTAAGTTGTAGTTATTATTACGCTTAGAAAATTTAACACACAAACTCTTGGGTCTAGACCTACGTTTGGGTCAAGTTTCGTCAAATTCTGAGAATGCTCAAATTTTAGTTGTTTTGCACGGTTTTATTGAAGCAAGTTTGTTTCCCTTTTTATACTAACTTGTAGTTATTATTACGCTTAGCAAATTTACAACACAAATGGATGGGTCTAGACCTGCGATTGGGTCAAGTTTCGTCGAATTCTGAGAACATTCAAAAGGTAGCTGTTTTGCACGATTTTATTAAAGCAAGTTTGTTTTCCTTTTATACTAGCTTTTAGTTATTATTACGCTTAGAAAATTTAACACACAAATGTTTGGGTTTAGACCAACGTTCGGGACAGGTTTCGTCGAATTCTGAAAACGTTCAAAATTTAGCTGTTTTGCACGGTTTTATTAATGAAAGTTTGTTTCTCTTTTATACTAACTTGTAGTTATTATTACGTTTAGCAAATTTACAACACAAATGGATGGGTCTAGACCTGCGATTGGATCAAGTTTCGTTGAATTCTGAGAACGTTCAAAATTTAGCTGTTTTGCACGCTTTTATTAAAGCAAGTTTGTTTCCCTTTTATACTAACTTGTAGTTATTATTACGCTTAGCAAATGTATAACACAAATGCTTGGGTCTAGATCTACGTTTGGGTCAAGTTTTGTAAAATTTTGAGAACGATCAAAATTTTGCTGTTCTGCACGGCTTTTTTAAAGCAAGTTGGTTTCTCTCTTATAATAACTCGTAGTTCTTATTACGCTTAGGCAATTTAACACACAAATTCTTGGGTCTAGACATACGTTTGGGTCAAGTTTCATCGAATTCTGAGAATGCTCAAAATTTAGTTGTTTTACACGATTTTATTAAGACAAGTTTGTTTTCATTTTATACTAACTTGTAGGTATTATTACGCTTTGGAAATTTACCACACATATTCTTGGGTCTAGACCAACGATGGGGTCATGTTTCGTCGAATTCTGTGAACGTTCAAAAGTTTACTATTTTGCACGGATTTATTAAAACAAGTTTGTTTGCCTTTTATACTAACTTGTAGTTATTATTACGCTTAGAAAATTACTACAATAATGCTTGGGTTTAGACCAACGTTCGGGACAGGTTTCGTCGAATTCTGAGAACGTTCAAAATTTAGTTGTTTTGCACGGTTTTATTAATGCAAGTTTGTTTCTCTTTTATACTAACTTGTAGTTATTATTACGTTTAGCAAATTTACAACACAAATGGATGGGTCTAGACCTGCGATTGGATCAAGTTTCGTTGAATTCTGAGAACGTTCAAAAGTAAGCTGTTTTGCACGGTTTTATTAAAACAAGTTTGTTTCCCTTTTATACTAACTTGTAGTTATTATGACGCTTAGAAAATTTAACACACAAACTCATGGGTCTAGACCTACGTATTGTTCAAGTTTCGTTAAATTCTGAGAATGCTCAAATTTTAGTTGTTTTGCACGGTTTTATTAAAACAAGTTTGTTTCCCTTTTATACTAACTGATAGTTATTATTACGCTTAGCAAATTTACAACACAAATGCTTGGGTCTAGACCAACGTTTGGGTCAAATTTCATCGAATTCTGAGAACGTTCAAAATTTAGTTGTTTTGCACGATTTTATTAAACAAAGTTTGTTTCCCTTTTATACTAACTTGTAATTATTATTACGTTTAGGAAATTTACAACACAAATGCTTGGGTCTAGACCAACGTTTGGGTCAAGTTTCGTCGAATTCTGAGAACGTTGAAAATTTAGCTATTTTGCACGGTTTTATTGAAGCAAGTTTGTTTCCCTTTTTATACGAACTTGTAGTTATTATTACGCTTAGCAAATTTACAACACAAATGGATGGGTCTAGACCTGCGATTGGGTCAAGTTTCGTCGAATTCTGAGAACGTTCAAAAGTTAGCTGTTTTGCACGGTTTTATTAAAGCAAGTTTGTTTTCCTTTTATACTAGCTTTTAGTTATTATTACGCTTAGAAAATTTAACACACAAATGTTTGGGTTTAGACCAACGTTCGGGACAGGTTTCGTCGAATTCTGAAAACGTTCAAAATTTAGCTGTTTTGCACGGTTTTATTAATGCAAGTTTGTTTCTCTTTTATACTAACTTGTAGTTATTATTACGTTTAGCAAATTTACAACACAAATGGATGGGTCTAGACCTGCGATTGGATCAAGTTTCGTTGAATTCTGAGAACGTTCAAAAGTTAGCTGTTTTGCACGGTTTTATTAAAACAAGTTTGTTTCCCTTTTATACTAACTCTTAGCAAATTTACCACACAAATGCTTGGGTCTGGACCAACGTTCGGGACAGGTTTCGTCGAATCCTGAGAACGTTCAAAATTTAGCTGTTTTGCACGGTTATATTAAAGCAAGTTTGTTTCCCTTTTATACTAACTTGTAGTTATTATTACGCTTAGCAAATGCATAACACAAATGCTTGGGTCTAGATCTACGTTTGGGTCAAGTTTTGTAAAATTTTGAGAACGATCAAAATTTTGCTGTTCTGCACGGCTTTTTTAAAGCAAGTTTGTTTCCCTCTTATAATAACTCGTAGTTCTTATTACGCTTAGGCAATTTAACACATAAATTCTTGGGTCTAGACATACGTTTGGGTCAAGTTTCATCGAATTCTGAGAATGCTCAAAATTTAGCTGTTTTACACGGTTTTATTAAGACAAGTTTGTTTTCATTTTATACTAACTTGTAGGTATTATTACGCTTCGGAAATTTACCACACATATTCTTGGGTCTAGACCAACGATGGGGTCATGTTTCGTCGAATTCTGTGAACGTTCAAAAAGTTAACTATTTTGCATGGATTTATTAAAATAAGTTTGTTTGCCTTTTATACTAACTTGTAGTTATTATTACGCTTAGAAAATTACTACAATAATGCTTGGGTTTAGACCAACGTTCGGGACAGGTTTCGTCGAATTCTGAGAACGTTCAAAATTTAGCTGTTTTGCACGGTTTTATTAATGCAAGTTTGTTTCTCTTTTATACTAACTTGTAGTTATTATTACGTTTAGCAAATTTACAACACAAATGGATGGGTCTAGACCTGCGATTGGATCAAGTTTCGTTGAATTCTGAGAACGTTCAAAAGTAAGCTGTTTTGCACGGTTTTATTAAAACAAGTTTGTTTCTCTTTCATACTAACTTGTAGTTATTATGACGCTTAGAAAATTTAACACACAAACTCATGGGTCTAGACCTACGTTTGGGTCAAGTTTCGTTAAATTCTGAGAATGCTCAAATTTTAGTTGTTTTGCACGGTTTTATTAAAACAAGTTTGTTTCCCTTTTATACTAACTGATAGTTATTATTACGCTTAGCAAATTTACAACACAAATGCTTGGGTCTAGACCAACGTTTGGGTCAAATTTCGTCGAATTCTGAGAACGTTCAAAATTTAGTTGTTTTGCACGATTTTATTAAACAGAGTTTGTTTCCCTTTTATACTAACTTGTAATTATTATTACGTTTAGGAAATTTACAACACAAATGCTTGGGTCTAGACCAACGTTTGGGTCAAGTTTCGTAGAATTCTGAGAACGTTGAAAACTTAGCTATTTTGCACGGTTTTATTGAAGCAAGTTTGTTTCCCTTTTTATACGAACTTGTAGTTATTATTACGCTTAGCAAATTTACAACACAAATGGATGGGTCTAGACCTGCGATTGGGTCAAGTTTCGTCGAATTCTGAGAACGTTCAAAAGTTAGATGTTTTTCACGGTTTTATTAAAGCAAGTTTGTTTTCCTTTTATACTAGCTTTTAGTAATTATTACGCTTAGAAAATTTAACACACAAATGTTTGGGTCTAGACCAACGTTTGGTACAGGTTTCGTCGAATTCTGATAACGTTCAAAATTTAGCTGTTTTGCACGGTTTTATTAAAGCAAGTTTGTTTCCCTTTTATACTAACTTGTAGTTCTTATTACGCTAAGGCAATTTAACACACAAATTCTTGGGTCTAGACATACGTTTGGGTCAAGTTTCATCGAATTCTGAAAACGTTCAAAATTTAGCAGTTTTGCACGGTTTTATTAAAACAAGTTTGTTTCCCTTTTATACTAACTTGTAGTTATTATTACGCTTAGCAAATTTACCACACAAATGCTTGGGTCTAGACCAACGTTCGGGACAGGTTTCGTCGAATTCTGAGAACGTTCAAAAGTTAGCTGTTTTGCACGGTTTTATTAAAACGAGTTTGTTTTCCTTTTATACTAACTTGTAGTTATTATTACGCTTAGCAAATTTACCACACAAATGCTTGGGTCTAGACCAACGTTCGGGACAGGTTTCGTCGAATCCTGAGAACGTTCAAAATTTAGCTGTTTTGCACGGTTATATTAAAGCAAGTTTGTTTCCCTTTTATACTAACTTGTAGTTATTATTACGCTTAGCAAATGTATAACACAAATGCTTGGGTCTAGATCTACGTTTGGGTCAAGTTTCGTAAAATTTTGAGAACGATCAAAATTTTGCTGTTCTGCACAGTTTTTATAAACCATGTTTGTTTCCCTTTTATAATAACTCGTAGTTCTTATTACGCTTAGGCAATTTAACACACAAATTCTTGGGTCCAGACACACGTTTGGGTCAAGTTTCATCGAATTCTGAGAATGCTCAAAATTTAGCTGTTTTACACGGTTTTCTTAAGACAAGTTTGTTTTCATTTTATACTAACTTGTAGGTATTATTACGCTTCGGAAATTTACCACACATATTCTTGGGTCTAGACCAACGATAGGGTCATGTTTCGTCGAATTCTGTGATCGTTCAAAAGTTAACTATTTTGCACGGATTTATTAAAACAACTTTGTTTCCCTTTTATACTAACTTGTAGATATTATTACGCTTAGAAAATTACCACACTAATGCTTGGGTTTAGACCAGCGTTAGGGACAGGTTTCGTCGAATTCTGAAAACGTTCAAAATTTAGCTGTTTTGCACGGTTTTATTAATGCAAGTTTGTTTCTCTTTTATACTAACTTGTAGTTATTATTACGTTTAGTAAATTTACAGCACAAATGGATGGGTCTAGACCTGCGATTGGATCAAGTTTCGTTGAATTCTGAGAACGTTCAAAAGTTAGCTGTTTTGCACGGTTTTATTAAAACAAGTTTGTTTCCCTTTTATACTAACTTGTAGTTATTATTACGCTTAGAAAATTTAACACCTCTTGGGTCTAGACCTACGTTTGGGTCAAGTTTCGTCAAATTCTGAGAATGCTCAAATTTTAGTTGTTTTGCACGGTTTTATTAAAACAAGTTTGTTTCCCTTTTATACTAACTTATAGTTATTATTACGCTTAGCAAATTTACAACACAAATGCTTGGGTCTAGACCAACGTTTGGGTCAAGTTTCGTCGAATTCTGAGACGTTCAAAATTTAGTTGTTTTGCACGATTTTATTAAACAAAGTTTATTTCCCTTTTATACTAACTTGTAATTATTATTACGTTTAGGAAATTTACAACACAAATGCTTGGGTCTAGACCAACGTTTGGGTCAAGTTTCGTCGAATTCTGAGAACCTTGAAAATTTAGCTATTTTGCACGGTTTTATTGAAGCAAGTTTGTTTCCCTTTTTATACGAACTTGTAGTTATTATTACGCTTATCAAATTTACAACACAAATGGATGGGTCTAGACCTGCGATTGGGTCAAGTTTCGTCGAATTCTGAGAACGTTCAAAAGTTAGCTGTTTTGCACGGTTTTATTAAAGCAAGTTTGTTTTCCTTTTATACTAGCTTTTAGTTATTATTACGCTTAGAAAATTTAACACACAAATGTTTGGGTTTAGACCAACGTTCGGGACAGGTTTCGTCGAATTCTGAAAATGTTCAAAATTTAGCTGTTTTGCACAGTTTTATTAATGCAAGTTTGTTTCTCTTTTATACTAACTTGTAGTTATTATTACGTTTAGCAAATTTACAACACAAATGGTTGGGTCTAGACATGCGATTGGATCAAGTTTCGTTGAATTCTGAGAACGTTCAAAAGTTAGCTGTTTTGCACGGTTTTATTAAAACAAGTTTGTTTCCCTTTTATACTAACTTGTAGTTATTATTACGCTTAGCAAATTTACCACACAAATGCTTGGGTCTAGACCAACGTTCGGGACAGGTTTCGTCGAATCCTGAGAACGTTCAAAATTTAGCTGTTTTGCACGGTTATATTAAAGCAAGTTTGTTTCCCTTTTATACTAACTTGTAGTTATTATTATGCTTAGCAAATGTATAACACAAATGCTTGGGTCTAGATCTACGTTTGGGTCAAGTTTTGTAAAATTTTGAGAACGATCAAAATTTTGCTGTTCTGCACGGCTTTTTTAAAGCAAGTTTGTTTCCCTCTTATAATAACTCGTAGTTCTTATTACGCTTAGGCAATTTAACACACAAATTCTTGGGTCTAGACATACGTTTGGGTCAAGTTTCATCGAATTCTGAGAATGCTCAAAATTTAGCTGTTTTACACGGTTTTATTAAGACAAGTTTGTTTTCATTTTATACTAACTTGTAGGTATTATTACGCTTCGGAAATTTACCACACGTATTCTTGGGTCTAGACCAACGATGAGGTCATGTTTCATCGAATTCTGTGAACGTTCAAAAGTTAACTATTTTGCACGGATTTATTAAAACAAGTTTGTTTGCCTTTTATACTAACTTGTAGTTATTATTACGCTTAGAAAATTACTACAATAATGCTTGGGTTTAGACCAACGTTCGGGACAGGTTTCGTCGAATTCTGAGAACGTTCAAAATTTAGCTGTTTTGCACGGTTTTATTAATGCAAGTTTGTTTCTCTTTTATACTAACTTGTAGTTATTATTACGTTTAGCAAATTTACAACACAAATGGATGGGTCTAGACCTGCGATTGGATCAAGTTTCGTTGAATTCTGAGAACGTTCAAAAGTAAGCTGTTTTGCTCGGTTTTATTAAAACAAGTTTGTTTCCCTTTTATACTAACTTGTAGTTATTATGACGCTTAGAAAATTTAACACACAAACTCATGGGTCTAAACCTACGTTGGGTCAAGTTTCGTTAAATTCTGAGAATGCTCAAATTTTAGTTGTTTTGCACGGTTTTATTAAAACAAGTTTGTTTCCCTTTTATACTAACTGATAGTTATTATTACGCTTAGCAAATTTACAACACAAATGCTTGGGTCTAGACCAACGTTTGGGTCAAATTTCGTCGAATTCTGAGAACGTTCAAAATTTAGTTGTTTTGCACGATTTTATTAAACAAAGTTTGTTTCCCTTTTATACTAACTTGTAATTATTATTACGTTTAGGAAATTTACAACACAAATGCTTGGGTCTAGACCAACGTTTGGGTCAAGTTTCGTCGAATTCTGAGAACGTTGAAAACTTAGCTATTTTGCACGGTTTTATTGAAGCAAGTTTGTTTCCCTTTTTATACGAACTTGTAGTTATTATTACGCTTAGCAAATTTACAACACAAATGGATGGGTCTAGACCTGCGATTGGGTCAAGTTTCGTCGAATTCTGAGAACGTTCAAAAGTTAGCTGTTTTGCACGGTTTTATTAAAGCAAGTTTGTTTTCCTTTTATACTAGCTTTTAGTTATTATTACGCTTAGAAAATTTAACACACAAATGTTTGGGTTTAGACCAACGTTCGGGACAGGTTTCGTCGAATTCTGAAAACGTTCAAAATTTAGCTGTTTTGCACGGTTTTATTAATGCAAGTTTGTATCTCTTTTATACTAACTTGTAGTTATTATTACGTTTAGCAAATTTACAACACAAATGGATGGGTCTAGACCTGCGATTGGATCAAGTTTCGTTGAATTCTGAGAACGTTCAAAAGTTAGCTGTTTTGCACGGTTTTATTAAAACAAGTTTGTTTCCCTTTTATACTAACATGTAGTTATTATTACGCTTAGCAAATTTACCACACAAATGCTTGGGTCTAGACCAACGTTCGGGACAGGTTTCGTCGAATCCTGAGAACGTTCAAAATTTTTAGCTGTTTTGCACGGTTATATTAAAGAAGGTTTGTTTCCCTTTTATACTAACTTGTAGTTATTATTACGCTTAGCAAATGTATAACACAAATGCTTGGGTCTAGATCTACGTTTGGGTCAAGTTTTGTAAAATTTTGAGAACGATCAAAATTTTGCTGTTCTGCACGGCTTTTTTAAAGCAAGTTTGTTTCCCTCTTATAATAACTCGTAGTTCTGATTACGCTTAGGCAATTTAACACACAAATTCTTGGGTCTAGACATACGTTTGGGTCAAGTTTCATCGAATTCTGAGAATGCTCAAAATTTAGCTGTTTTACACGGTTTTATTAAGACAAGTTTGTTTTCATTTTATACTAACTTGTAGGTATTATTACGCTTCGGAAATTTACCACACATATTCTTGGGTCTAGACCAACGATGGGGTCATGTTTCGTCGAATTCTGTGAACGTTCAAAAGTTAACTATTTTGCACGGATTTATTAAAACAAGTTTGTTTGCCTTTTATACTAACTTGTAGTTATTATTACACTTAGAAAATTACTACAATAATGCTTGGGTTTAGACCAACGTTCGGGACAGGTTTCGTCGAATTCTGAGAACGTTCAAAATTTAGCTGTTTTGCACGGTTTTATTAATGCAAGTTTGTTTCTCTTTTATACTAACTTGTAGTTATTATTACGTTTAGCAAATTTACAACACAAATGGATGGGTCTAGACCTGCGATTGGATCAAGTTTCGTTGAATTCTGAGAACGTTCAAAAGTAAGCTGTTTTGCACGGTTTTATTAAAACAAGTTTGTTTCCCTTTTATACTAACTTGTAGTTATTATGACGCTTAGAAAATTTAACACACAAACTCATGGGTCTAAACCTACGTTTTGGGTCAAGTTTCGTTAAATTCTGAGAATGCTCAAATTTTAGTTGTTTTGCACGGTTTTATTAAAACAAGTTTGTTTCCCTTTTATACTAACTGATAGTTATTATTACGCTTAGCAAATTTACAACACAAATGCTTGGGTCTAGACCAACGTTTGGGTCAAATTTCGTCGAATTCTGAGAACGTTCAAAATTTAGTTGTTTTGCACGATTTTATTAAACAAAGTTTGTTTCCCTTTTATACTAACTTGTAATTTATATTACGTTTAGGAAATTTACAACACAAATGTTTGGGTCTAGACCAACGTTTGGGTCAAGTTTCGTCGAATTCTGAGAACGTTGAAAACTTAGCTATTTTGCACGGTTTTATTGAAGCAAGTTTGTTTCCCTTTTTATACGAACTTGTAGTTATTATTACGCTTAGCAAATTTACAACACAAATGGATGGGTCTAGACCTGCGATTGGGTCAAGTTTCGTCGAATTCTGAGAACGTTCAAAAGTTAGCTGTTTTGCACGGTTTTATTAAAGCAAGTTTGTTTTCCTTTTATACTAGCTTTTAGTTATTATTACGCTTAGAGAATTTAACACACAAATGTTTGGGTCTAGACCAACGTTCGGGACAGGTTTCGTCGAATTCTGAAAACGTTCAAAATTTAGCTGTTTTGCACGGTTTTATTAATGCAAGTTTGTATCTCTTTTATACTAACTTGTAGTTATTATTACGTTTAGCAAATTTACAACACAAATGGATGGGTCTAGACCTGCGATTGGATCAAGTTTCGTTGAATTCTGAGAACGTTCAAAAGTTAGCTGTTTTGCACGGTTTTATTAAAACAAGTTTGTTTCCCTTTTATACTAACTTGTAGTTATTATTACGCTTAGCAAATTTACCACACAAATGCTTGGGCCTAGACCAACGTTCGGGACAGGTTTCGTCGAATCCTGAGAACGTTCAAAATTTAGCTGTTTTGCACGGTTATATTAAAGCAAGTTTGTTTCCCTTTTATACTAACTTGTAGTTATTATTACGCTTAGCAAATGTATAACACAAATGTTTGGGTCTAGATCTACGTTTGGGTCAAGTTTTGTAAAATTTTGAGAACGATCAAAATTTTGCTGTTCTGCACGGCTTTTTTAAAGCAAGTTTGTTTCCCTCTTATAATAACTCGTGGTTCTTATTACGCTTAGGCAATTTAACACACAAATTCTTGGGTCTAGACATACGTTTGGGTCAAGTTTCATCGAATTCTGAGAATGCTCAAAATTTAGCTGTTTTACACGGTTTTATTAAGACAAGTTTGTTTTCATTTTATACTAACTTGTAGGTATTATTACGCTTCAAAAATTTACCACACATATTCTTGGGTCTAGACCAACGATGGGGTCATGTTTCGTCGAATTCTGTGAACGTTCAAAAGTTAACTATTTTGCACGGATTTATTAAAACAAGTTTGTTTGCCTTTTATACTAACTTGTAGTTATTATTACGCTTAGAAAATTACTACAATAATGCTTGGGTTTAGACCAACGTTCGGGAGAGGTTTCGTCGAATTCTGAGAACGTTCAAAATTTAGCTGTTTTGCACGGTTTTATTAATGCAACTTTGTTTCTCTTTTATACTAACTTGTAGTTATTATTACGTTTAGCAAATTTACAACACAAATGGATGGGTCTAGACCTGCGAATGGATCAAGTTTCGTTGAATTCTGAGAACGTTCAAAAGTTAGCTGTTTTGCACGGTTTTATTAAAACAAGTTTGTTTCCCTTTTATACTAACTTGTAGTTATTATGACGCTTAGAAAATTTAACACACAAACTCATGGGTCTAGACCTACGTTTGGGTCAAGTTTCGTTAAATTCTGAGAATGCTCAAATTTTAGTTGTTTTGCACGGTTTTATTAAAACAAGTTTGTTTCCCTTTTATACTAACTGATAGTTATTATTACGATTAGCAAATTTACAACACAAATGCTTTGGTCTAGACCAACGTTTGGGTCAAATTTCGTCGAATTCTGAGAACGTTCAAAATTTAGTTGTTTTGCACGATTTTATTAAACAAAGTTTGTTTCCCTTTTATACTAACTTGTAATTATTATTACGTTTAGGAAATTTACAACACAAATGCTTGGGTCTAGACCAACGTTTGGGTCAAGTTTCGTAGAACTATGAGAACGTTGAAAACTTAGCTATTTTGCACGGTTTTATTGAAGCAAGTTTGTTTCCCTTTTTATACGAACTTGTAGTTATTATTACGCTTAGCAAATTTACAACACAAATGGATGGGTCTAGACCTGCGATTGGGTCAAGTTTCGTCGAATTCTGAGAACGTTCAAAAGTTAGCTGTTTTGCACGGTTTTATTAAAGCAAGTTTGTTTTCCTTTTGTACTAGCTTTTAGTTATTATTACGCTTAGAAAATTTAACACACAAATGTTTGGGTCTAGACCAACGTTTGGGACAGGTTTCGTCGAATTCTGATAACGTTCAAAATTTAGCTGTTTTGCACGGTTTTATTAAAGCAAGTTTGTTTCCCTTTTATACTAACTTGTAGTTCTTATTACGCTTAGGCAATTTAACACACAAATTCTTGGGTCTAGACATACGTTTGGGTCAAGTTTCATCGAATTCTGAAAACATTCAAAATTTAGCAGTTTTGCACGGTTTTATTAAAACAAGTTTGTTTCCCTTTTATACTAACTTGTAGTTATTATTACGCTTAGCAAATTTACCACACAAATGCTTGGGTCTAGACCAACGTTCGGGACAGGTTTCGTCGAATCCTGAGAACGTTCAAAATTTAGCTGTTTTGCACGGTTATATTAAAGCAAGTATGTTTCCCTTTTATACTAACTTGTAGTTATTATTACGCTTAGCAAATGTATAACACAAATGCATGGGTCTAGATCTACGTTTGGGTCAAGTTTTGTAAAATTTTGAGAACGATCAAAATTTTGCTGTTCTGCACGGCTTTTTTAAAGCAAGTTTGTTTCCCTCTTATAATAACTCGTAGTTCTTATTACGCTTAGGCAATTTAACACACAAATTCTTGGGTCTAGACATACGTTTGGGTCAAGTTTCATCGAATTCTGAGAATGCTCAAAATTTAGCTGTTTTACACGGTTTTATTAAGACAAGTTTGTTTTCATTTTATACTAACTTGTAGGTATTATTACGCTTCAAAAATTTACCACACATATTCTTGGGTCTAGACCAACGATGGGGTCATGTTTCGTCGAATTCTGTGAACGTTCAAAAGTTAACTATTTTGCACGGATTTATTAAAACAAGTTTGTTTGCCTTTTATACTAACTTGTAGTTATTATTACACTTAGAAAATTACTACAATAATGCTTGGGTTTAGACCAACGTTCGGGAGAGGTTTCGTCGAATTCTGAGAACGTTCAAAATTTAGCTGTTTTGCACGGTTTTATTAATGCAACTTTGTTTCTCTTTTATACTAACTTGTAGTTATTATTACGTTTAGCAAATTTACAACACAAATGGATGGGTCTAGACCTGCGATTGGATCAAGTTTCGTTGAATTCTGAGAACGTTCAAAAGTTAGCTGTTTTGCACGGTTTTATTAAAACAAGTTTGTTTCCCTTTTATACTAACTTGTAGTTATTATGACGCTTAGAAAATTTAACACACAAACTCATGGGTCTAGACCTACGTTTGGGTCAAGTTTCGTTAAATTCTGAGAATGCTCAAATTTTAGTTGTTTTGCACGGTTTTATTAAAACAAGTTTGTTTCCCTTTTATACTAACTGATAGTTATTATTACGCTTAGCAAATTTACAATACAAATGCTTTGGTCTAGACCAACGTTTGGGTCAAATTTCGTCGAATTCTGAGAACGTTCAAAATTTAGTTGTTTTGCACGATTTTATTAAACAAAGTTTGTTTCCCTTTTATACTAACTTGTAATTATTATTACGTTTAGGAAATTTACAACACAAATGCTTGGGTCTAGACCAACGTTTGGGTCAAGTTTCGTAGAACTCTGAGAACGTTGAAAACTTAGCTATTTTGCACGGTTTTATTGAAGCAAGTTTGTTTCCCTTTTTATACGAACTTGTAGTTATTATTACGCTTAGCAAATTTACAACACAAATGGATGGGTCTAGACCTGCGATTGGGTCAAGTTTCGTCGAATTCTGAGAACGTTCAAAACTTAGCTGTTTTGGACGGTTTTATTAAAGCAAGTTTGTTTTCCTTTTATACTAGCTTTTAGTTATTATTACGCTTAGAAAATTTAACACACAAATGTTTGGGTCTAGACCAACGTTTGGGACAGGTTTCGTCGAATTCTGATAACGTTCAAAATTTAGCTGTTTTGCACGGTTTTATTAAAGCAAGTTTGTTTCCCTTTTATACTAACTTGTAGTTCTTATTACGCTTAGGCAATTTAACACACAAATTCTTGGGTCTAGACATACGTTTGGGTCAAGTTTCATCGAATTCTGAAAACGTTCAAAATTTAGCAGTTTTGCACGGTTTTATTAAAACAAGTTTGTTTCCCTTTTATACTAACTTGTAGTTATTATTACGCTTAGCAAATTTACCACACAAATGCTTGGGTCTAGACCAACGTTCGGGACAGGTTTCGTCGAATCCTGAGAACTTTCAAAATTTAGCTGTTTTGCACGGTTATATTAAAGCAAGTTTGTTTCCCTTTTATACTAACTTGTAGTTATTATTACGCTTAGCAAATGTATAACACAAATGCATGGGTCTAGATCTACGTTTGGGTCAAGTTTTGTAAAATTTTGAGAACGATCAAAATTTTGCTGTTCTGCACGGCTTTTTTAAAGCAGGTTTGTTTCCCTCTTATAATAACTCGTAGTTCTTATTACGCTTAGGCAATTTAACACACAAATTCTTGGGTCGAGACATACGTTTGGGTCAAGTTTCATCGAATTCTGAGAATGCTCAAAATTTAGCTGTTTTACACGGTTTTATTAAGACAAGTTTGTTTTCATTTTATACTAACTTGTAGGTATTATTACGCTTCGAAAATTTACCACACATATTCTTGGGTCTAGACCAACGATGGGGTCATGTTTCGTCGAATTCTGTGAACGTTCAAAAGTTAACTATTTTGCACGGATTTATTAAAACAAGTTTGTTTGCCTTTTATACTAACTTGTAGTTATTATTACGCTTAGAAAATTACTACAATAATGCTTGGGTTTAGACCAACGTTCGGGAGAGGTTTCGTCGAATTCTGAGAACGTTCAAAATTTAGCTGTTTTGCACGGTTTTATTAATGCAACTTTGTTTCTCTTTTATACTAACTTGTAGTTATTATTACGTTTAGCAAATTTACAACACAAATGGATGGGTCTAGACCTGCGATTGGATCAAGTTTCGTTGAATTCTGAGAACGTTCAAAATTTAGCTGTTTTGCACGGTTTTATTAAAACAAGTTTGTTTCCCTTTTATACTAAGTTGTAGTTATTATGACGCTTAGAAAATTTAACACACAAACTCATGGGTCTAGACCTACGTTTGGGTCAAGTTTCGTTAAATTCTGAGAATGCTCAAATTTTAGTTGTTTTGCACGGTTTTATTAAAACAAGTTTGTTTCCCTTTTATACTAACTGATAGTTATTATTACGCTTAGCAAATTTACAACACAAATGCTTGGGTCTAGACCAACGTTTGGGTCAAATTTCGTCGAATTCTGAGAACGTTCAAAATTTAGTTGTTTTGCACGATTTTATTAAACAAAGTTTGTTTCCCTTTTATACTAACTTGTAATTATTATTACGTTTAGCAAATTTACAACACAAATGCTTGGGTCTAGACCAACATTTGGGTCAAGTTTCGTCGAATTCTGAGAACGTTGAAAATTTAGCTATTTTGCACGGTTTTATTGAAGCAAGTTTGTTTCCCTTTTTATACTAACTTGTAGTTATTATTACGCTTAGCAAATTTACAACACAAATGGATGGGTCTAGACCTGCGATTGGGTCAAATTTCGTCGAATTCTGAGAACGTTCAAAAGTTAGCTGTTTTGCACGGTTTTATTAAAGCAAGTTTGTTTCCCTTTTATACTAGCTTTTAGTTATTATTACGCTTAGAAAATTTAACACACAAATGTTTGGGTCTAGACCAACCTTTGGGACAGGTTTCGTCGAATTTTGGTAACGTTCAAAATTTAGCTGTTTTGCACGGTTTTATTAAAGCAAGTTTGTTTCCCTTTTATACTAACTTGTAGTTCTTATTACGCTTAGGCAATTTAACACACAAATTCTTGGGTCTAGACATACGTTTGGGTCAAGTTTCATCGAATTCTGAAAACGTTCAAAATTTAGCAGTTTTGCACGGTTTTATTAAAACAAGTTTGTTTCCCTTTTATACTAACTTGTAGTTATTATTACGCTTAGCAAATTTACAACACAAATGCTTGGGTCTAGACCAACGTTTGGGTCAAGTTTCGTCGAATTCTGAGAACGTTGAAAATTTAGCTATTTTGCACGGTTTTATTGAAGCAAGTTTGTTTCCCTTTTTATACGAACTTGTAGTTATTATTACACTTAGCAAATTTACAACACAAATGGATGGGTCTAGATCTACGTTTGGGTCAAGTTTCGTAAAATTTTGAGAACGATCAAAATTTTGCTATTCTGCACAATTTTTTTAAACCATGTTTGTTTCCCTTTTATAATAACTCGTTGTTCTTATTACGCTTAGGCAATTTAACACACAAATTCTTGGGTCTAGACATACGTTTGGGTCAAGTTTCATCGAATTCTGAGAATGCTCAAAATTTAGCTGTTTTACACGGTTTTATTAAGACAAGTTTGTTTTCATTTTATACTAACTTGTAGGTATTATTACGCTTCGGAAATTTACCACACATATTCTTGGGTCTAGACCAACGATGGGGTCATGTTTCGTCGAATTCTGTGAACGTTCAAAAGTTAACTATTTTGCACGGATTTATTAAAACAAGTTTGTTTGCCTTTTATACTAACTTGTAGTTATTATTACGCTTAGAAAATTACTACAATAATGCTTGGGTTTAGACCAACATTCGGGACAGGTTTCGTCGAATTCTGAGAACGTTCAAAATTTAGCTGTTTTGCACGGTTTTATTAATGCAACTTTGTTTCTCTTTTATACTAACTTGTAGTTATTATTACGTTTAGCAAATTTACAACACAAATGGATGGGTCTAGACCTGCGATTGGATCAAGTTTCGTTGAATTCTGAGAACGTTCAAAATTTAGCTGTTTTGCACGGTTTTATTAAAACAAGTTTGTTTCCCTTTTATACTAAGTTGTAGTTATTATGACGCTTAGAAAATTTAACACACAAACTCATGGGTCTAGACCTACGTTTGGGTCAAGTTTCGTTAAATTCTGAGAATGCTCAAATTTTAGTTGTTTTGCACGGTTTTATTAAAACAAGTTTGTTTCCCTTTTATACTAACTTATAGTTATTATTACGCTTAGCAAATTTACAACACAAATGCTTGGGTCTAGACCAACGTTTGGGTCAAGTTTCGTCGAATTCTGAGAACGTTCAAAATTTAGTTGTTTTGCACGGTTTTATTAAACAAAGTTTATTTCCCTTTTATACTAACTTGTAATTATTATTACGTTTAGCAAATTTACAACACAAATGCTTGGGTCTAGACCAACATTTGGGTCATGTTTCGTCGAATTCTGAGAACGTTGAAAATTTAGCTATTTTGCACGGTTTTATTGAAGCAAGTTTGTTTCCCTTTTTATACTAACTTGTAGTTATTATTACGCTTAGCAAATTTACAACACAAATGGATGGGTCTAGACCTGCGATTGGGTCAAGTTTCGTCGAATTCTGAGAACGTTCAAAAGTTAGCTGTTTTGCACGGTTTTATTAAAGCAAGTTTGTTTCCCTTTTATACTAGCTTTTAGTTATTATTACGCTTAGAAAATTTAACACACAAATGTTTGGGTCTAGACCAACCTTTGGGACAGGTTTCGTCGAATTCTGGTAACGTTCAAAATTTAGCTGTTTTGCACGGTTTTATTAAAGCAAGTTTGTTTCCCTTTTATACTAACTTGTAGTTCTTATTACGCTTAGGCAATTTAACACACAAATTCTTGGGTCTAGACATACGTTTGGGTCAAGTTTCATCGAATTCTGAAAACGTTCAAAATTTAGCAGTTTTGCACGGTTTTATTAAAACAAGTTTGTTTCCCTTTTATACTAACTTGTAGTTATTATTACGCTTAGCAAATTTACAACACAAATGCTTGGGTCTAGACCAACGTTTGGGTCAAGTTTCGTCGAATTCTGAGAACGTTGAAAATTTAGCTATTGTGCACGGTTTTATTGAAGCAAGTTTGTTTCCCTTTTAATACGAATTTGTAGTTATTATTACACTTAGCAAATTTACAACACAAATGGATGGGTCTAGACCTTCGATTGGGTCAAGTTTCGTCGAATTCTGAGAACGTTCAGAAGTTAGCTGTTTTGCACGGTTTTATTAAAGCAAGTTTGTTTCCCTTTTATACTAACTTTTAGTTATTATTACGCTTAGAAAATTTAACACACAAATGTTTGGGTATAGACCAACGTTTGGAACAGGTTTCGTCGAATTCTGATAACGTTCAAAATTTAGCTGTTTTGCACGGTTCTATTAAAGCAAGTTTGTTTCCCTTTTATACTAACTTGTAGTTCTTATTACGCTTAGGCAATTTAACACACAAATTCTTGGGTCTAGACATAAGTTTGGGTCAAGTTTCATCGAATTCTGAGAACGTTCAAAATTTAGCAGTTTTTCACGGTTTTATTAAAACAAGTTTGTTTCCCTTTTATACTAACTTGTAGTTATTATTACGCTTAGCAAATTTACCACACAAATGCTTGGGTCTTGACCAACGTTCGGGACAGGTTTCGTCGAATTTTGAGAACGTTCAAAATTTAGCTGTTTTGCACGGTTATATTAAAGCAAGTTTGTTTCCCTTTTATACTAACTTGTAGTTATTATTACGCTTAGCAAATATATAACACAAATGCTTGGGTCTAGATCTACGTTTGGGTCAAGTTTCGTAAAATTTTGAGAACGATCAAAATTTTGCTGTTCTGCACGGCTTTTTTAAAGCAAGTTTGTTTCCCTTTTATAATAACTCGTAGTTCTTATTACGCTTAGGCAATTTAACACACAAATTCTTGGGTCTAGACATACGTTTGGGTCAAGTTTCATCGAATTCTGAGAATGCTCAAAATTTAGCTGTTTTACACGGTTTTATTAAGACAAGTTTGTTTTCATTTTATGCTAACTTGTAGGTATTATTACGCTTCGGAAATTTACCACACATATTCTTGGGTCTAGACCAACGATGGGGTCATGTTTCGTCGAATTCTATGAACGTTCAAAAGTTAACTATTTTGCACGGATTTATTAAAACAAGTTTGTTTGCCTTTTATACTAACTTGTAGTTATTATTACGCTTAGAAAATTACTACAATAATGCTTGGGTTTAGACCAACATTCGGGACAGGTTTCGTCGAATTCTGAGAACGTTCAAAATTTAGCTGTTTTGCACGGTTTTATTAAAGCAAGTTTGTTTCCCTTTTATACTAACTTGTAGTTATTATTACGCTTAGCAAATGTATAACACAAATGCTTGGGTCTAGATCTACGTTTGGGTCAAGTTTCGTAAAATTTTGAGAACGATCAAAATTTTGCTGTTCTGCACGGCTTTTTTAAAGCAAGTTTGTTTCCCTTTTATAATAACTCGTAGTTCTTATTACGCTTAGGCAATTTAACACACAAATTCTTGGGTCTAGACATACGTTTGGGTTAAGTTTCATCGAATTCTGAGAATGCTCAAAATTTAGCTGTTTTACACGGTTTTATTAAGACAAGTTTGTTTTCATTTTATACTAACTTGTAGGTATTATTACGCTTCGGAAATTTACCACACATATTCTTGGGTCTAGACCAACGATGGGGTCATGTTTCGTCGAATTCTGTGAACGTTCAAAAGTTAACTATTTTGCACGGATTTATTAAAACAAGTTTGTTTGCCTTTTATACTAACTTGTAGTTATTATTACGCTTAGAAAATTACTACAATAATGCTTGGGTTTAGACCAACATTCGGGACAGGTTTCGTCGAATTCTGAGAACGTTCAAAATTTAGCTGTTTTGCACGGTTTTATTAAAGCAAGTTTGTTTCGCTTTTATACTAACTTGTAGTTATTATTACGCTTAGCAAATGTATAACACAAATGCTTGGGTCTAGATCTACGTTTGGGTCAAGTTTCTTAAAATTTTGAGAACGATCAAAATTTTGCTGTTCTGCACAGTTTTTTTAAACCATGTTTGTTTCCCTTTTATAATAACTCGTTGTTCTTATTACGCTTAGGCAATTTAACACACAAATTCTTGGGTCTAGACATACGTTTGGGTCAAGTTTCATCGAATTCTGAGAATGCTCAAAATTTAGCTGTTTTACACGGTTTTATTAAGACAAGTTTGTTTTCATTTTATACTAACTTGTAGGTATTATTACGCTTCGGAAATTTACCACACATATTCTTGGGTCTAGACCAACGATGGGGTCATGTTTCGTCGAATTCTATGAACGTTCAAAAGTTAACTATTTTGCACGGATTTATTAAAACAAGTTTGTTTGCCTTTTATACTAACTTGTAGTTATTATTACGCTTAGAAAATTACTACAATAATGCTTGGGTTTAGACCAACATTCGGGACAGGTTTCGTCGAATTCTGAGAACGTTCAAAATTTAGATGTTTTGCACGGTTTTATTAAAGCAAGTTTGTTTCGCTTTTATACTAACTTGTAGTTCTTATTACGCTTAGGCAATTTAACACACAAATTCTTGGGTCTAGACATACGTTTGGGTCAAGTTTCATCGAATTCTGAGAACGTTCAAAATTTAGCAGTTTTGCACGGTTTTATTAAAACAAGTTTGTTTCCCTTTTATACTAACTTGTAGTTATTATTACGCTTAGAAAATTTACCACACAAATGCTTGGGTCTAGACCAACGTTCGAGACAGGTTTCGTCGAATCCTGAGAACGTTCAAAATTTAGCTGTTTTGCACGGTTATATTAAAGCAAGTTTGTTTCCCTTTTATACTAACTTGTAGTTATTATTACGCTTAGCAAATGTATAACACAAATGCTTGGGTCTAGATCTACGTTTGGGTCAAGTTTCATAAAATTTTGAGAACGATCAAAATTTTGCTGTTCTGCACGGCTTTTTTAAAGCAAGTTTGTTCCCCTTTTATAATAACTCGTAGTTCTTTTTACGCTTAGGCAATTTACCACACAAATTCTTGGGTCTAGACATACGTTTGGGTCAAGTTTCATCGAATTCTGAGAATGCTCAAAATTTAGCTGTTTTACACGGTTTTATTAAGACAAGTTTGTTTTCATTTTATACTAACTTGTAGGTATTATTACGATTCGGAAATTTACCACACATATTCTTGGGTCTAGACCAACGATGGGGTCATGTTTCGTCGAATTCTATGAACGTTCAAAAGTTAACTATTTTGCACGGATTTATTAAAACAAGTTTGTTTGCCTTTTATACTAACTTGTAGTTATTATTACGCTTAGAAAATTACTACAATAATGCTTGGTTTTAGACCAACGTTCGGGACAGGTTTCGTCGAATTCTGAGAACGTTCAAAATTTAGCTGTTTTGCACGGTTTTATTAATGCAAGTTTGTTTCTCTTTTATACTAACTTGTAGTTATTATTACGTTTAGCAAATTTACAACACAAATGGATGGGTCTAGACCTGCGATTGGATCAAGTTTCGTTGAATTCTAAGAATGTTCAAAAGTTAGCTGTTTTGCACGGTTTTATTAAAACAAGTTTGTTTCCCTTTTATACTAACTTGTAGTTATTATTACGCTTAGAAAATTTAACACAGAAACTCTTGGGTCTAGACCTACGTTTGGGTCAAGTTTCGTCAAATTCTGAGAATGCTCAAATTTTAGTTGTTTTGCACGGTTTTATTAAAACAAGTTTGTTTCCCTTTTATACTAACTTATAGTTATTATTACGCTTAGCAAATTTACAACACAAATGCTTGGGTCTAGACCAACGTTTGGGTCAAATTTCGTCGAATTCTGAGAACGTTCAAAATTTAGTTGTTTTGCACGGTTTTATTAAACAAAGTTTGTTTCTCTTTTATACTAACTTGTAATTATTATTACGTTTAGGAAATTTACAACACAAATGCTTGGGTCTAGACCAATGTTTGGGTCAAGTTTCGTCGAATTCTGAGAACGTTGAAAATTTAGCTATTTTGCACGGTTTTATTGAAGCAAGTTTGTTTCCCTTTTCATACGAACTTGTAGTTATTATTACGCTTAGCAAATTTACAACACAAATGGATGGGTCTAGACCTGCGATTGGGTCAAGTTTCGTCGAATTCTGAGAACGTTCAGAAGTTAGCTGTTTTGCACGGTTTTATTAAAGCAAGTTTGATTCCCTTTTATACTAACTTTTAGTTATTATTACGCTTAGAAAATTTAACACACAAATGTTTGGGTCTAGACCAACGTTTGGGACAGGTTTCGTCGAATTCTGTTAACGTTCAAAATTTAGCTGTTTTGCACGGTTCTATTAAAGCAAGTTTGTTTCCCTTTTATACTAACTTGTAGTTCTTATTACGCTTACGCAATTTAACACACAAATTCTTGTGTTTAGACATAAGTTTGGGTCAAGTTTCATCGAATTCTGAGAACGTTCAAAATTTAGCAGTTTTTCACGGTTTTATTAAAACAAGTTTGTTTCCCTTTTATATTAACTTGTAGTTATTATTACGCTTAGCAAATTTACCACACAAATGCTTGGGTCTAGACCAACGTTCGGGACAGGTTTCGTCGAATCCTGAGAACGTTCAAAATTTAGCTGTTTTACACGGTTATATTAAAGCAAGTTTGTTTCCCTTTTATACTAACTTGTAGTTATTATTACGCTTAGGAAATGTATAACACAAATGCTTGGGTCTAGATCTACGTTTGGGTCAAGTTTCGTAAAATTTTGAGAACGATCAAAATTTTGCTGTTTTGCACGGCTTTTTTAAAGCAAGTTTGTTTCCCTTTTATAATAACTCGTAGTTCTTATTACGCTTAGGCAATTTAACACACAAATTCTTGGGTCTAGACATACGTTTGGGTCAAGTTTCATCGAATTCTGAGAATGCTCAAAATTTAGCTGTTTTACACGGTTTTATTAAGACAAGTTTGTTTTCATTTTATACTAACTTGTAGGTATTATTACGCTTCGTAAATTTACCACACATATTCTTGGGTCTAGACCAACGATGGGGTCATGTTTCGTCGAATTCTATGAACGTTCAAAAGTGAACTATTTTGCACGGATTTATTAAAACAAGTTTGTTTGCCTTTTATACTAACTTGTAGTTATTATTACGCTTAGAAAATTACTACAATAATGCTTGGTTTTAGACCAACGTTCGGGACAGGTTTCGTCGAATTCTGAGAACGTTCAAAATTTAGCTGTTTTGCACGGTTTTATTAATGCAAGTTTGTTTCTCTTTTATACTAACTTGTAGTTATTATTACGTTTAGCAAATTTACAACACAAATGGATGGGTCTAGACCTGCGATTGGATCAAGTTTCGTTGAATTCTAAGAATGTTCAAAAGTTAGCTGTTTTGCACGGTTTTATTAAAACAAGTTTGTTTCCCTTTTATACTAACTTGTAGTTATTATTACGCTTAGAAAATTTAACACAGAAACTCTTGGGTCTAGACCTACGTTTGGGTCAAGTTTCGTCAAATTCTGAGAATGCTCAAATTTTAGTTGTTTTGCACGGTTTTATTAAAACAAGTTTGTTTCCCTTTTATACTAACTTATAGTTATTATTACGCTTAGCAAATTTACAACACAAATGCTTGGGTCTAGACCAACGTTTGGGTCAAATTTCGTCGAATTCTGAGAACGTTCAAAATTTAGTTGTTTTGCACGGTTTTATTAAACAAAGTTTGTTTCTCTTTTATACTAACTTGTAATTATTATTACGTTTAGGAAATTTACAACACAAATGCTTGGGTCTAGACCAATGTTTGGGTCAAGTTTCGTCGAATTCTGAGAACGTTGAAAATTTAGCTATTTTGCACGGTTTTATTGAAGCAAGTTTGTTTCCCTTTTCATACGAACTTGTAGTTATTATTACGCTTAGCAAATTTACAACACAAATGGATGGGTCTAGACCTGCGATTGGGTCAAGTTTCGTCGAATTCTGAGAACGTTCAGAAGTTAGCTGTTTTGCACGGTTTTATTAAAGCAAGTTTGATTCCCTTTTATACTAACTTTTAGTTATTATTACGCTTAGAAAATTTAACACACAAATGTTTGGGTCTAGACCAACGTTTGGGACAGGTTTCGTCGAATTCTGATAACGTTCAAAATTTAGCTGTTTTGCACGGTTCTATTAAAGCAAGTTTGTTTCCCTTTTATACTAACTTGTAGTTCTTATTACGCTTAGGCAATTTAACACACAAATTCTTGGGTCTAGACATAAGTTTGGGTCAAGTTTCATCGAATTCTGAGAACGTTCAAAATTTAGCAGTTTTTCACGGTTTTATTAAAACAAGTTTGTTTCCCTTTTATACTAACTTGTAGTTATTATTACGCTTAGCAAATTTACCACACAAATGCTTGGGTCTTGACCAACATTCGGGACAGGTTTCGTCGAATTTTGAGAACGTTCAAAATTTAGCTGTTTTGCACGGTTATATTAAAGCAAGTTTGTTTCCCTTTTATACTAACTTGTAGTTATTATTACGCTTAGCAAATGTATAACACAAATGCTTGGGTCTAGATCTACGTTTGGGTCAAGTTTCGTAAAATTTTGAGAACGATCAAATTTTTGCTGTTCTGCACGGCTTTTTTAAAGCAAGTTTGTTTCCCTTTTATAATAACTCGTAGTTCTTATTACGCTTAGGCAATTTAACACACAAATTCTTGGGTCTAGACATACGTTTGGGTCAAGTTTCATCGAATTCTGAGAATGCTCAAAATTTAGCTGTTTTACACGGTTTTATTAACACAAGTTTGTTTTCATTTTATACTAACTTGTAGGTATTATTACGCTTCGGAAATTTACCACACATATTCTTGGGTCTAGACCAACGATGGGGTCATGTTTCGTCGAATTCTATGAACGTTCAAAAGTTAACTATTTTGCACGGATTTATTAAAACAAGTTTGTTTGCCTTTTATACTAACTTGTAGTTATTATTACGCTTAGAAAATTACTACAATAATGCTTGGTTTTAGACCAATGTTCGGGACAGGTTTCGTCGAATTCTGAGAACGTTCAAAATTTAGCTGTTTTGCACGGTTTTATTAATGCAAGTTTGTTTCTCTTTTATACTAACTTGTAGTTATTATTACGTTTAGCAAATTTACAACACAAATGGATGGGTCTAGACCTGCGATTGGATCAAGTTTCGTTGAATTCTGAGAACGTTCAAAAGTTAGCTGTTTTGCACGGTTTTATTAAAACAAGTGTGTTTCCCTTTTATACTAACTTGTAGTTATTATTACGCTTAGAAAATTTAACACAGAAACTCTTGGGTCTAGACCTACGTTTGGGTCAAGTTTCGTCAAATTCTGAGAATGCTCAAATTTTAGTTGTTTTGCACGGTTTTATTAAAACAAGTTTGTTTCCCTTTTATACTAACTTATAGTTATTATTACGCTTAGCAAATTTACAACACAAATGCTTGGGTCTAGACCAACGTTTGGGTCAAATTTCGTCGAATTCTGAGAACGTTCAAAATTTAGTTGTTTTGCACGGTTTTATTAAACAAAGTTTGTTTCTCTATTATACTAACATGTAATTATTATTACGTTTAGGAAATTTACAACACAAATGCTTGGGTCTAGACCAACGTTTGGGTCAAGTTTCGTCGAATTCTAAGAACGTTGAAAATTTAGCTATTTTGCACGGTTTTATTGAAGCAATTTTGTTTCCCTTTTCATACGAACTTGTAGTTATTATTACGCTTAGCAAATTTACAACACAAATGGATGGGTCTAGACCTGCGATTGGGTCAAGTTTCGTCGAATTCTGAGAACGTTCAAAAGTTAGCTGTTTTGCACGGTTTTATTAAAGCAAGTTTGTTTTCCTTTTATACTAGCTTTTAGTTATTATTACGCTTAGAAAATTTAACACACAAATGTTTGGGTCTAGACCAACGTTTGGGACAGGTTTCGTCGAATTCTGATAACGTTCAAAATTTAGCCGTATTGCACGGTTTTATTAAAGCAAGTTTGTTTTCCTTTTATACTAACTTGTAGTTCTTATTATGCTTAGGCAATTTAACACACAAATTCTTGGGTCTAGTCATACGTTTGGGTCAAGTTTCATCGAATTCTAAGAACGTTCAAAATTTAGCAGATTTGCACGGTTTTATTAAAACAAGTTTGTTTCCCTTTTATACTAACTTGTAGTTATTATTACGCTTAGCAAATTTACCACACAAATGCTTGGGTCTAGACCAACGTTCGGGACAGGTTTCGTCGAATCCTGAGAACGTTCATAATTTAGCTGTTTTGCACGGTTATATTAAAGCAAGTTTGTTTCCCTTTTATACTAACTTGTAGTTATTATTACGCTTAGCAAATGTATAACACAAATGCTTGGGTCTAGATCTACGTTTGGGTCAAGTTTCGTAAAATTTTGAGAACGATCAAAATTTTGCTGTTCTGCACGGCTTTTTTAAAGCAAGTTTGTTTCCCTTTTATAATAACTCGTAGTTCTTATTACGCTTAGGCAATTTAACACACAAATTCTTGGGTCTAGACATACGTTTGGGTCAAGTTTCATCGAATTCTGAGAATGCTCAAAATTTAGCTGTTTTACACGGTTTTATTAACACAAGTTTGTTTTCATTTTATACTAACTTGTAGGTATTATTACGCTTCGGAAATTTACCACACATATTCTTGGGTCTAGACCAACGATGGGGTCATGTTTCGTCGAATTCTATGAACGTTCAAAAGTTAACTATTTTGCACGGATTTATTAAAACAAGTTTGTTTGCCTTTTATACTAACTTGTAGTTATTATTACGCTTAGAAAATTACTACAATAATGCTTGGTTTTAGACCAATGTTCGGGACAGGTTTCGTCGAATTCTGAGAACGTTCAAAATTTAGCTGTTTTGCACGGTTTTATTAATGCAAGTTTGTTTCTCTTTTATACTAACTTGTAGTTATTATTACGTTTAGCAAATTTACAACACAAATGGATGGGTCTAGACCTGCGATTGGATCAAGTTTCGTTGAATTCTGAGAACGTTCAAAAGTTAGCTGTTTTGCACGGTTTTATTAAAACAAGTGTGTTTCCCTTTTATACTAACTTGTAGTTATTATTACGCTTAGAAAATTTAACACAGAAACTCTTGGGTCTAGACCTACGTTTGGGTCAAGTTTCGTCAAATTCTGAGAATGCTCAAATTTTAGTTGTTTTGCACGGTTTTATTAAAACAAGTTTGTTTCCCTTTTATACTAACTTATAGTTATTATTACGCTTAGCAAATTTACAACACAAATGCTTGGGTCTAGACCAACGTTTGGGTCAAATTTCGTCGAATTCTGAGAACGTTCAAAATTTAGTTGTTTTGCACGGTTTTATTAAACAAAGTTTGTTTCTCTATTATACTAACATGTAATTATTATTACGTTTAGGAAATTTACAACACAAATGCTTGGGTCTAGACCAACGTTTGGGTCAAGTTTCGTCGAATTCTAAGAACGTTGAAAATTTAGCTATTTTGCACGGTTTTATTGAAGCAAGTTTGTTTCCCTTTTCATACGAACTTGTAGTTATTATTACGCTTAGCAAATTTACAACACAAATGGATGGGTCTAGACCTGCGATTGGGTCAAGTTTCGTCGAATTCTGAGAACGTTCAAAAGTTAGCTGTTTTGCACGGTTTTATTAAAGCAAGTTTGTTTTCCTTTTATACTAGCTTTTAGTTATTATTACGCTTAGAAAATTTAACACACAAATGTTTGGGTCTAGACCAACGTTTGGGACAGGTTTCGTCGAATTCTGATAACGTTCAAAATTTAGCCGTATTGCACGGTTTTATTAAAGCAAGTTTGTTTTCCTTTTATACTAACTTGTAGTTCTTATTACGCTTAGGCAATTTAACACACAAATTCTTGGGTCTAGACATACGTTTGGGTCAAGCTTCATCGAATTCTGAGAACGTTCAAAATTTAGCAGTTTTGCACGGTTTTATTAAAACAAGTTTGTTTCCCTTTTATACTAACTTGTAGTTATTATTACGCTTAGCAAATTTACCACACAAATGCTTGGGTCTAGACCAACGTTCGGGACAGGTTTCGTCGAATCCTGAGAACGTTCAAAATTTAGCTGTTTTGCACGGTTATATTAAAGCAAGTTTGTTTCCCTTTTATACTAACTTGTAGTTATTATTACGCTTAGCAAATGTATAACACAAATGCTTGGGTCTAGATCTACGTTTGGGTCAAGTTTCGTAAAATTTTGAGAACGATCAAAATTTTGCTGTTCTGCACGGCTTTTTTAAAGCAAGTTTGTTTCCCTTTTATAATAACTCGTAGTTCTTATTACGCTTAGGCAATTTAACACACAAATTCTTGGGTCTAGACATACGTTTGGGTCAAGTTTCATCGAATTCTGAGAATGCTCAAAATTTAGCTGTTTTACACGGTTTTATTAAGACAAGTTTGTTTTCATTTTATACTAACTTGTAGGTATTATTACGCTTCGGAAATTTACCACACATATTCTTGGGTCTAGACCAACGATGGGGTCATGTTTCGTCGAATTGTATGAACGTTCAAAAGTTAACTATTTTGCACGGATTTATTAAAACAAGTTTGTTTGCCTTTTATACTAACTTGTAGTTATTATTACGCTTAGAAAATTACTACAATAATGCTTGGTTTTAGACCAATGTTCGGGACAGGTTTCGTCGAATTCTGAGAACGTTCAAAATTTAGCTGTTTTGCACGGTTTTATTAATGCAAGTTTGTTTCTCTTTTATACTAACTTGTAGTTATTATTACGTTTAGCAAATTTACAACACAAATGGATGGGTCTAGACCTGCGATTGGATCAAGTTTCGTTGAATTCTGAGAACGTTCAAAAGTTAGCTGTTTTGCACGGTTTTATTAAAACAAGTGTGTTTCCCTTTTATACTAACTTGTAGTTATTATTACGCTTAGAAAATTTAACACAGAAACTCTTGGGTCTAGACCTACGTTTGGGTCAAGTTTCGTCAAATTCTGAGAATGCTCAAATTTTAGTTGTTTTGCACGGTTTTATTAAAACAAGTTTGTTTCCCTTTTATACTAACTTATAGTTATTATTACGCTTAGCAAATTTACAACACAAATGCTTGGGTCTAGACCAACGTTTGGGTCAAATTTCGTCGAATTCTGAGAACGTTCAAAATTTAGTTGTTTTGCACGGTTTTATTAAACAAAGTTTGTTTCTCTTTTATACTAACATGTAATTATTATTACGTTTAGGAAATTTACAACACAAATGCTTGGGTCTAGACCAACGTTTGGGTCAAGTTTCGTCGAATTCTGGGAACGTTGAAAATTTAGCTATTTTGCACGGTTTTATTGAAGCAAGTTTGTTTCCCTTTTCATACGAACTTGTAGTTATTATTACGCTTAGCAAATTTACAACACAAATGGATGGGTCTAGACCTGCGATTGGGTCAAGTTCCGTCGAATTCTGAGAACGTTCAAAAGTTAGCTGTTTTGCACGGTTTTATTAAAGCAAGTTTGTTTTCCTTTTATACTAGCTTTTAGTTATTATTACGCTTAGAAAGTTTAACACACAAATGTTTGGGTCTAGACCAACGTTTGGGACAGGTTTCGTCGAATTCTGATAACGTTCAAAATTTAGCTGTTTTGCACGGTTTTATTAAAGCAAGTTTGTTTTCCTTTTATACTAACTTGTAGTTCTTATTACGCTTAGGCAATTTAACACACAAATTCTTGGGTCTAGACATACGTTTGGGTCAAGTTTCATCGAATTCTGAGAACGTTCAAAATTTAGCAGTTTTGCACGGTTTTATTAAAACAAGTTTGTTTCCCTTTTAAACTAACTTGTAGTTATTATTACGCTTAGCAAATTTACCACACAAATGCTTGGGTCTAGACCAACGTTCGGGACAGGTTTCGTCGAATCCTGAGAACGTTCAAAATTTAGCTGTTTTGCACGGTTATATTAAAGCAAGTTTGTTTCCCTTTTATACTAACTTGTAGTTATTATTACGCTTAGCAAATGTATAACACAAATGCTTGGGTCTAGATCTACGTTTGGGTCAAGTTTCGTAAAATTTTGAGAACGATCAAAGTTTTGCTGTTCTGCACGGTTTTTTTAAAGCAAGTTTGTTTTTTCTTTTATAATAACTCGTAGTTCTTATTACGCTTAGGCAATTTAACACACAAATTCTTGGGTCTAGACATACGTTTGGGTCAAGTTTCATCGAATTCTGAGAATGCTCAAAATTTAGCTGTTTTACACGGTTTTATTAAGACAAGTTTGTTTTCATTTTATACTAACTTGTAGGTATTATTACGCTTCGGAAATTTACCACACATATTCTTGGGTCTAGACCAACGATGGGGTCATGTTTCGTCGAATTCTGTGAACGTTCAAAAGTTAACTATTTTGCACGGATTTATTAAAACAAGTTTGTTTGCCTTTTATACTAACTTGTAGTTATTATTACGCTTAGAAAATTACTACAATAATGCTTGGGTTTAGACCAACGTTCGGGACAGGTTTCGTCGAATTCTGAGAACGTTTAAAATTTAGCTGTTTTGCACGGTTTTATTAAAACAAGTTTGTTTCCCTTTTATACTAACTTATAGTTATTATTACGCTTAGCAAATTTACAACACAAATGCTTGGGTCTAGACCAACGTTTGGGTCAAATTTCGTCGAATTCTGAGAACGTTCAAAATTTAGTTGTTTTGCACGGTTTTATTAAACAAAGTTTGTTTCTCTTTTATACTAACATGTAATTATTATTACGTTTAGGAAATTTACAACACAAATGCTTGGGTCTAGACCAACGTTTGGGTCAAGTTTCGTCGAATTCTGAGAACGTTGAAAATTTAGCTATTTTGCACGGTTTTATTGAAGCAAGTTTGTTTCCCTTTTCATACGAACTTGTAGTTATTATTACGCTTAGCAAATTTACAACACAAATGGATGGGTCTAGACCTGCGATTGGGTCAAGTTTCGTCGAATTCTGAGAACGTTCAAAAGTTAGCTGTTTTGCACGGTTTTATTAAAGCAAGTTTGTTTTCCTTTTATACTAGCTTTTAGTTATTATTACGCTTAGAAAATTTAACACACAAATGTTTGGGTCTAGACCAACGTTTGGGACAGGTTTCGTCGAATTCTGATAACGTTCAAAATTTAGCTGTTTTGCACGGTTTTATTAAAACAAGTTTGTTTTCCTTTTATACTAACTTGTAGTTCTTATTACGCTTAGGCAATTTAACACACAAATTCTTGGGTCTAGACATACGTTTGGGTCAAGTTTCATCGAATTCTGAGAACGTTCAAAATTTAGCAGTTTTGCACGGTTTTATTAAAACAAGTTTGTTTCCCTTTTAAACTAACTTGTAGTTATTATTACGCTTAGCAAATTTACCACACAAATGCTTGGGTCTAGACCAACGTTCGGGACAGGTTTCGTCGAATCCTGAGAACGTTCATAATTTAGCTGTTTTGCACGGTTATATTAAAGCAAGTTTGTTTCCCTTTTATACTAACTTGTAGTTATTATTACGCTTAGCAAATGTATAACATAAATGCTTGGGTCTAGATCTACGTTTGGGTCAAGTTTCGTAAAATTTTGAGAACGATCAAAATTTTGCTGTTCTGCACGGTTTTTTTAAAGCAAGTTTGTTTCCCTTTTATAATAACTCGTAGTTCTTATTACGCTTAGGCAATTTAACACACAAATTCTTGGGTCTAGACATACGTTTGGGTCAAGTTTCATCGAATTCTGAGAATGCTCAAAATTTAGCTGTTTTACACGGTTTTATTAAGACAAGTTTGTTTTCATTTTATACTAACTTGTAGGTATTATTACGCTTCGGAAATTTACCACACATATTCTTGGGTCTAGACCAACGATGGGGTCATGTTTCGTCGAATTATATGAACGTTCAAAAGTTAACTATTTTGCACGGATTTATTAAAACAAGTTTGTTTGCCTTTTATACTAACTTGTAGTGATTATTACGCTTAGAAAATTACTACAATAATGCTTGGTTTTAGACCAACGTTCGGGACAGGTTTCGTCGAATTCTGAGAACGTTCAAAATTTAGCTGTTTTGCACGATTTTATTAATGCAAGTTTGTTTCTCTTTTATACTAACTTGTAGTTATTATTACGTTTAGCAAATTTACAACACAAATGGATGGGTCTAGACCTGCGATTAGATCAAGTTTCGTTGAATTGTGAGAACGTTCAAAAGTTAGCTGTTTTGCACGGTTTTATTAAAACAAGTTTGTTTCCCTTTTATACTAACTTGTAGTTATTATTACGCTTAGAAAATTTAACACAGAAACTATTGGGTCTAGACCTACGTTTGGGTCAAGTTTCGTCAAATTCTGAGAATGCTCAAATTTTAGTTGTTTTGCACGGTTTTATTAAAACAAGTTTGTTTCCCTTTTATACTAACTTATAGTTATTATTACGCTTAGCAAATTTAGAACACAAATGCTTGGGTCTAGACCAACGTTTGGGTCAAATTTCGTCGAATTCTGAGAACGTTCAAAATTTAGTTGTTTTGCACGGTTTTATTAAACAAAGTTTGTTTCTCTTTTATACTAACATGTAATTATTATTAAGTTTAGGAAATTTACAACACAAATGCTTGGGTCTAGACCAACGTTTGGGTCAAGTTTCGTCGAATTCTGAGAACGTTGAAAATTTAGCTATTTTGCACGGTTTTATTGAAGCAAGTTTGTTTCCCTTTTCATACGAACTTGTAGTTATTATTACGCTTAGCAAATTTACAATACAAATGGATGGGTCTAGACCTGCGATTGGGTCAAGTTTCGTCGAATTCTGAGAACGTTCAAAAGTTAGCTGTTTTGCACGGTTTTATTAAAGCAAGTTTGTTTTCCTTTTATACTAGCTTTTAGTTATTATTACGCTTAGAAAATTTAACACACAAATGTTTGGGTCTAGACCAACGTTTGGGACAAGTTTCGTCGAATTCTGATAACGTTCAAAATTTAGCTGTTTTGCACGGTTTTATTAAAGCAAGTTTGTTTTCCTTTTATACTAACTTGTAGTTCTTATTACGCTTAGGCAATTTAACGCACAAATTCTTGGGTCTAGACATACGTTTGGGTCAAGTTTCATCGAATTCTGAGAACGTTCAAAATTTAGCAGTTTTGCACGGTTTTATTAAAACAAGTTTGTTTACCTTTTAAACTAACTTGTAGTTATTATTACGCTTAGCAAATTTACCACACAAATGCTTGGGTCTAGACCAACGTTCGGGACAGGTTTCGTCGAATCCTGAGAACGTTCAAAATTTAGCTGTTTTGCACGGTTATATTAAAGCAAGTTTGTTTCCCTTTTATACTAACTTGTAGTTATTATTACGCTTAGCAAATGTATAACACAAATGCTTGGGTCTAGATCTACGTTTGGGTCAAGTTTCGTAAAATTTTGAGAACGATCAAAATTTTGCTGTTCTACACGGTTTTTTTAAAGCAAGTTTGTTTTTTCTTTTATAATAACTCGTAGTTCTTATTACGCTTAGGCAATTTAACACACAAATTCTTGGGTCTAGACATACGTTTGGGTCAAGTTTCATCGAATTCTGAGAATGCTCAAAATTTAGCTGTTTTACACGGTTTTATTAAGACAAGTTTGTTCTCATTTTATACTAACTTGTAGGTATTATTACGCTTCGGAAATTTACCACACATATTCTTGGGTCTAGACCAACGATGGGGTCATGTTTCGTCGAATTCCGTGAACGTTCAAAAGTTAACTATTTTGCACGGATTTATTAAAACAAGTTTGTTTGCCTTTTATACTAACTTGTAGTTATTATTACGCTTAGAAAATTACTACAATAACGCTTGGGTTTAGACCAACGTTCGGGACAGGTTTCGTCGAATTCTGAGAACGTTTAAAATTTAGCTGTTTTGCACGGTTTTATTAATGCAAGTTTGTTTCTCTTTTATACTAACTTGTAGTTATTATTACGTTTAGCAAATTTACAACACAAATGGATGGGTCTAGACCTGCGATTGGATCAAGTTTCGTTGAATTCTGAGAACGTTCAAAAGTTAGCTGTTTTGCACGGTTTTATTAAAACAAGTTTGTTTCCCTTTTATACTAACTTGTAGTTATTATTACGCTTAGAAAATTTAACACAGATACTCTTGGGTCTAGACCTACGTTTGGGTCAAGTTTCGTCAAATTCTGAGAATGCTCAAATTTTAGTTGTTTTGCACGGTTTTATTAAAACAAGTTTGTTTCCCTTTTATACTAACTTACAGTTATTATTACGCTTAGCAAATTTACAACACAAATGCTTGGGTCTAGACCAACGTTTGGGTCAAATTTCGTCGAATTCTCAAAACGTTCAAAATTTAGTTGTTTTGCACGGTTTTATTAAACAAAGTTTGTTTCTCTTTTATACTAACATGTAATTATTATTATGTTTAGGAAATTTACAACACAAATGCTTGGGTCTAGACCAACGTTTGGGTCAAGTTTCGTCGAATTCTGAGAACGTTGAAAATTTAGCTATTTTGCACGGTTTTATTGAAGCAAGTTTGTTTCCCTTTTCATACGAACTTGTAGTTATTATTACGCTTAGCAAATTTACAACACAAATGGATGGGTCTAGACCTGCGATTGGGTCAAGTTTCGTCGAATTCTGAAAACGTTCAAAAGTTAGCTGTTTTGCACGGTTTTATTAAAGCAAGTTTGTTTTCCTTTTATACTAGCTTTTAGTTATTATTACGCTTAGAAAATTTAACACACAAATGTTTGGGTCTAGACCAACGTTTGGGACAAGTTTCGTCGAATTCTGATAACGTTCAAAATTTAGCTGTTTTGCACGGTTTTATTAAAGCAAGTTTATTTCCTTTTATACTAACTTGTAGTTCTTATTACGCTTAGGCAATTTAACACACAAATTCTTGGGTCTAGACATACGTTTGGGTCAAGTTTCATCGAATTCTGAGAACGTTCAAAATTTAGCAGTTTTGCACGGTTTTATTAAAACAAGTTTGTTTCCCCTTTATACTAACTTGTAGTTATTATTACGCTTAACAAATTTACCACACAAATGCTTGGGTCTAGACCAACGTTCGGGACAGGTTTCGTCGAATCCTGAGAACGTTCAAAATTTAGCTGTTTTGCACGGTTTTATTAATGCAAGTTTGTTTCTCTTTTATACTAACTTGTAGTTATTATTACGTTTAGCAAATTTACAACACAAATGGATGGGTCTAGACCTGCGATTGGATCAAGTTTCGTTGAATTCTGAGAACGTTCAAAAGTTAGCTGTTTTGCACGGTTTTATTAAAACAAGTTTGTTTCCCTTTTATACTAACTTGTAGTTATTATTACGCTTAGAAAATTTAACACAGATACTCTTGGGTCTAGACCTACGTTTGGGTCAAGTTTCGTCAAATTCTGAGAATGCTCAAATTTTAGTTGTTTTGCACGGTTTTATTAAAACAAGTTTGTTTCCCTTTTATACTAACTTACAGTTATTATTACGCTTAGCAAATTTACAACACAAATGCTTGGGTCTAGACCAACGTTTGGGTCAAATTTCGTCGAATTCTCAAAACGTTCAAAATTTAGTTGTTTTGCACGGTTTTATTAAACAAAGTTTGTTTCTCTTTTATACTAACATGTAATTATTATTATGTTTAGGAAATTTACAACACAAATGCTTGGGTCTAGACCAACGTTTGGGTCAAGTTTCGTCGAATTCTGAGAACGTTGAAAATTTAGCTATTTTGCACGGTTTTATTGAAGCAAGTTTGTTTCCCTTTTCATACGAACTTGTAGTTATTATTACGCTTAGCAAATTTACAACACAAATGGATGGGTCTAGACCTGCGATTGGGTCAAGTTTCGTCGAATTCTGAAAACGTTCAAAAGTTAGCTGTTTTGCACGGTTTTATTAAAGCAAGTTTGTTTTCCTTTTATACTAGCTTTTAGTTATTATTACGCTTAGAAAATTTAACACACAAATGTTTGGGTCTAGACCAACGTTTGGGACAAGTTTCGTCGAATTCTGATAACGTTCAAAATTTAGCTGTTTTGCACGGTTTTATTAAAGCAAGTTTATTTCCTTTTATACTAACTTGTAGTTCTTATTACGCTTAGGCAATTTAACACACAAATTCTTGGGTCTAGACATACGTTTGGGTCAAGTTTCATCGAATTCTGAGAACGTTCAAAATTTAGCAGTTTTGCACGGTTTTATTAAAACAAGTTTGTTTCCCCTTTATACTAACTTGTAGTTATTATTACGCTTAACAAATTTACCACACAAATGCTTGGGTCTAGACCAACGTTCGGAACAGGTTTCGTCGAATCCTGAGAACGTTCAAAATTTAGCTGTTTTGCACGGTTTTATTAAAACAAGTTTGTTTCCCTTTTATACTAACTTGTAGTTATTATTACGCTTAGCAAATGTATAACACAAATGCTTGGGTCTAGATCTACGTTTGGGTCAAGTTTCGTAAAATTTTGAGAACGATCAAAATTTTGATGTTCTGCACAGTTTTTTTAAACCATGTTTGTTTCCCTTTTATAATAACTCGTAGTTCTTATTACGCTTAGGCAATTTAACACACAAATTCTTGGGTCTAGACATACGTTTGGGTCAAGTTTCATGGAATTCTGAGAATGCTCAAAATTTAGCTGTTTTACACGGTTTTATTAAGACAAGTTTGTTTTCATTTTATACTAACTTGTAGGTATTATTACGCTTCGGAAATTTACCACACATATTCTTGGGTCTAGACCAACGACGGGGTCATGTTTCGTCGAATTCTGTGAACGTTCAAAAGTTAACTATTTTGCACGGATTTATTAAAACAACTTTGTTTGCCTTTTATACTAACTTGTAGATATTATTACGCTTAGAAAATTACCACACTAATGCTTGGGTTTAGACCAACGTTCGGGACAGGTTTCGCCGAATTCTGAGAACGTTCAAAATTTAGCTGTTTTGCACGGTTTTATTAATGCAAGTTTGTTTCTCTTTTATACTAACTTGTAGTTATTATTACGTTTAGCAAATTTACAACACAAATGGATGGGTCTAGACCTGCGATTGGATCAAGTTTCGTTGAATTCTGAGAACGTTCAAAAGTTAGCTGTTTTGCACGGTTTTATTAAAACAAGTTTGTTTCCCTTTTATACTAACTTGTAGTTATTATTACGCTTAGAAAATTTAACACACAAACTCTTGGGTCTAGACCTACGTTTGGGTCAAGTTTCGTCAAATTCTGAGAATGCTCAAATTTTAGTTGTTTTGCACGGTTTTATTAAAACAAATTTGTTTCCCTTTTATACTAACTTATAGTTATTATTACGCTTAGCAAATTTACAACACAAATGCTTGGGTCTAGACCAACGTTTGGGTCAAATTTCGTCGAATTCTGACAACGTTCAAAATTTCGTTGTTTTGCACGGTTTTATTAAACAAAGTTTATTTCCCTTTTATACTAACTGCTAATTATTATTACGTTTAGCAAATTTACAACACAAATGCTTGGGTCTAGAACAACGTTTGGGACAGGTTTCGTCGAATTCTGAGAACGTTGAAAATTTAGCTATTTTGCACGGTTTTATTGAAGCAAGTTTGTTTCCCTTTTTATACTAACTTGTAGTTATTTTTACGCTTAGCAAATTTACAACACAAATGGATGGGTCTAGACCTGCGATTGGGTCAAGTTTCGTCGAATTCTGAGAACGTTCAAAAGTTAGCTGTTTTGCACGGTTTTATTAAAGCAAGTTTGTTTCCCTTTTATACTAGCTTTTAGTTATTATTACGCTTAGAAAATTTAACACACAAATGTTTGGGTCTAGACCAACCTTTGGGACAGGTTTCGTCGAATTCTGATAACGTTCAAAATTTAGCTGTTTTGCACGGTTTTATTAAAGCAAGTTTGTTTCCCTTTTATACTAACTTGTAGTTATTATTACGCTTAGCAAATGTATAACACAAATGCTTGGGTCTAGATCTACGTTTGGGTCAAGTTTCGTAAAATTTTGAGAACGATCAAAATTTTGCTGATCTGCACAGTTTTTTTAAACCAAGTTTGTTTCCCTTTTATAATAACTCGTAGTTCTTATTACGCTTAGGCAATTTAACACACAAATTCTTGGGTCTAGACATACGTTTGGGTCAAGTTTCATCGAATTCTGAGAACGTTCAAAATTTAGCAGTTTTGCACGGTTTTATTAAAACAAGTTTGTTTCCCCTTTATACTAACTTGTAGTTATTATTACGCTTAGCAAATTTACCACACAAATGCTTGGGTCTAGACCAACGTTCGGGACAGGTTTCGTCGAATCCTGAGAACGTTCAAAATTTAGCTGTTTTGCACGGTTATATTAAAGCAAGTTTGTTTCCCTTTTATACTAACTTGTAGTTATTATTACGCTTAGCAAATGTATAACACAAATGCTTGGGTCTAGATCTACGTTTGGGTCAAGTTTCGTAAAATTTTGAGAACGATCAAAATTTTGCTGTTCTGCACGGTTTTTTTAAAGCAAGTTTGTTTTTTCTTTTATAATAACTCGTAGTTCTTATTACGCTTAGGCAATTTAACACACAAATTCTTGGGTCTAGACATACGTTTGGGTCAAGTTTCATCGAATTCTGAGAATGCTCAAAATTTAGCTGTTTTACACGGTTTTATTAAGACAAGTTTGTTTTCATTTTATACTAACTTGTAGGTATTATTACGCTTCGGAAATTTACCACACATATTCTTGGGTCTAGACCAACGATGGGGTCATGTTTCGTCGAATTCTGTGAACGTTCAAAAGTTAACTATTTTGCACGGATTTATTAAAACAACTTTGTTTGCCTTTTATACTAACTTGTAGATATTATTACGCTTAGAAAATTACCACACTAATGCTTGGGTTTAGACCAACGTTCGGGACAGGTTTCGCCGAATTCTGAGAACGTTCAAAATTTAGCTGTTTTGCACGGTTTTATTAATGCAAGTTTGTTTCTCTTTTATACTAACTTGTAGTTATTATTACGTTTAGCAAATTTACAACACAAATGGATGGGTCTAGACCTGCGATTGGATCAAGTTTCGTTGAATTCTGAGAACGTTCAAAAGTTAGCTGTTTTGCACGGTTTTATTAAAACAAGTTTGTTTCCCTTTTATACTAACTTGTAGTTATTATTACGCTTAGAAAATTTAACACACAAACTCTTGGGTCTAGACCTACGTTTGGGTCAAGTTTCGTCAAATTCTGAGAATGCTCAAATTTTAGTTGTTTTGCACGGTTTTATTAAAACAAATTTGTTTCCCTTTTATACTAACTTATAGTTATTATTACGCTTAGCAAATTTACAACACAAATGCTTGGGTCTAGACCAACGTTTGGGTCAAATTTCGTCGAATTCTGACAACGTTCAAAATTTCGTTGTTTTGCACGGTTTTATTAAACAAAGTTTATTTCCCTTTTATACTAACTGCTAATTATTATTACGTTTAGCAAATTTACAACACAAATGCTTGGGTCTAGAACAACGTTTGGGACAGGTTTCGTCGAATTCTGAGAACGTTGAAAATTTAGCTATTTTGCACGGTTTTATTGAAGCAAGTTTGTTTCCCTTTTTATACTAACTTGTAGTTATTTTTACGCTTAGCAAATTTACAACACAAATGGATGGGTCTAGACCTGCGATTGGGTCAAGTTTCGTCGAATTCTGAGAACGTTCAAAAGTTAGCTGTTTTGCACGGTTTTATTAAAGCAAGTTTGTTTCCCTTTTATACTAGCTTTTAGTTATTATTACGCTTAGAAAATTTAACACACAAATGTTTGGGTCTATACCAACCTTTGGGACAGGTTTCGTCGAATTCTGATAACGTTCAAAATTTAGCTGTTTTGCACGGTTTTATTAAAGCAAGTTTGTTTCCCTTTTATACTAACTTGTAGTTATTATTACGCTTAGCAAATGTATAACACAAATGCTTGGGTCTAGATCTACGTTTGGGTCAAGTTTCGTAAAATTTTGAGAACGATCAAAATTTTGCTGATCTGCACAGTTTTTTTAAACCAAGTTTGTTTCCCTTTTATAATAACTCGTAGTTCTTATTACGCTTAGGCAATTTAACACACAAATTCTTGGGTCTAGACATACGTTTGGGTCAAGTTTCATCGAATTCTGAGAACGTTCAAAATTTAGCAGTTTTGCACGGTTTTATTAAAACAAGTTTGTTTCCCCTTTATACTAACTTGTAGTTATTATTACGCTTAGCAAATTTACCACACAAATGCTTGGGTCTAGACCAACGTTCGGGACAGGTTTCGTCGAATCCTGAGAACGTTCAAAATTTAGCTGTTTTGCACGGTTATATTAAAGCAAGTTTGTTTCCCTTTTATACTAACTTGTAGTTATTATTACGCTTAGCAAATGTATAACACAAATGCTTGGGTCTAGATCTACGTTTGGGTCAAGTTTCGTAAAATTTTGAGAACGATCAAAATTTTGCTGTTCTGCACGGTTTTTTTAAAGCAAGTTTGTTTTTTCTTTTATAATAACTCGTAGTTCTTATTACGCTTAGGCAATTTAACACACAAATTCTTGGGTCTAGACATACGTTTGGGTCAAGTTTCATCGAATTCTGAGAATGCTCAAAATTTAGCTGTTTTACACGGTTTTATTAAGACAAGTTTGTTTTCATTTTATACTAACTTGTAGGTATTATTACGCTTCGGAAATTTACCACACATATTCTTGGGTCTAGACCAACGATGGGGTCATGTTTCGTCGAATTCTGTGAACGTTCAAAAGTTAACTATTTTGCACGGATTTATTAAAACAACTTTGTTTGCCTTTTATACTAACTTGTAGATATTATTACGCTTAGAAAATTACCACACTAATGCTTGGGTTTAGACCAACGTTCGGGACAGGTTTCGCCGAATTCTGAGAACGTTCAAAATTTAGCTGTTTTGCACGGTTTTATTAATGCAAGTTTGTTTCTCTTTTATACTAACTTGTAGTTATAATTACGTTTAGCAAATTTACAACACAAATGGATGGGTCTAGACCTGCGATTGGATCAAGTTTCGTTGAATTCTGAGAACGTTCAAAAGTTAGCTGTTTTGCACGGTTTTATTAAAACAAGTTTGTTTCCCTTTTATACTAACTTGTAGTTATTATTACGCTTAGAAAATTTAACACACAAACTCTTGGGTCTAGACCTACGTTTGGGTCAAGTTTCGTCAAATTCTGAGAATGCTCAAATTTTAGTTGTTTTGCACGGTTTTATTAAAACAAGTTTGTTTCCCTTTTATACTAACTTATAGTTATTATTACGCTTAGCAAATTTACAACACAAATGCTTGGGTCTAGACCAACGTTTGGGTCAAATTTCGTCGAATTCTGAGAACGTTCAAAATTTAGTTGTTTTGCACGGTTTTATTAAACAAAGTTTATTTCCCTTTTATACTAACTGCTAATTATTATTACGTTTAGCAAATTTACAACACAAATGCTTGGGTCTAGACCAACGTTTGGGACAGGTTTCGTCGAATTCTGAGAACGTTCAAAATTTAGCTATTTTGCACGGTTTTATTGAAGCATGTTTGTTTCCCTTTTTATACTAACTTGTACTTATTATTACGCTTAGCAAATTTACAACACAAATGGATGGGTCTAGACCTGCGATTGGGTCAAGTTTCGTCGAATTCTGAGAACGTTCAAAAGTTAGCTGTTTTGCACAGTTTTATTAAAGCAAGTTTGTTTCCTTTTTATACTAGCTTTTAGTTATTATTACGCTTAGAAAATTTAACACACAAATGTTTGGGTCTAGACCAACCTTTGGGACAGGTTGCGTCGAATTCTGATAAAGTTCAAAATTTAGCTGTTTTGCACGGTTTTATTAAAACAAGTTTGTTTCCCTTTTATACTAACTTGTAGTTATTATTACGCTTAGCAAATGTATAACACAAATGCTTGGGTCTAGATCTACGTTTGGGTCAAGTTTCGTAAAATTTTGAGAACGATCAAAATTTTGCTGATCTGCACAGTTTTTTTAAACCAAGTTTGTTTCCTTTTTATAATAACTCTAGTTCTTATTACGCTTAGGCAATTTAACACACAAATTCTTGGGTCTAGACATACGTTTGGGTCAAGTTTCATCGAATTCTGAGAATGCTCAAAATTAAGCTGTTTTACACGGTTTTCTTAAGACAAGTTTGTTTTCATTTTATACTAACTTGTAGGTATTATTACGCTTCGGAAATTTACCACACATATTCTTGGGTCTAGACCAACAATAGGGTCATGTTTCGTCGAATTCTGTGAACGTTCAAAAGTTAACTATTTTGCACGGATTTATTAAAACAACTTTGTTTCCCTTTTAATACTAACTTGTAGATATTATTACGCTTAGAAAATTACCACACTAATGCTTGGGTTTAGACCAACGTTCGGGACAGGTTTCGTCGAATTCTGAGAACGTTCAAAATTTAGCTGTTTTGCACGGTTTTATTAATGCAAGTTTGTTTCTCTTTTATACTAACTTGTAGTTATTATTACGTTTAGTAAATTTACAACACAAATGGATGGGTCTAGACCTGCGATTGGATCAAGTTTCGTTGAATTCTGAGAACGTTCAAAAGTTAGCTGTTTTGCACGATTTTATTAAAACAAGTTTGTTTCCCTTTTATACTAACTTGTAGTTATTATTACGCTTAGAAAATTTAACACACAAACTCTTGGGTCTAGACCTACGTTTGGGTCAAGTTTCGTCAAATTCTGAGAATGCTCAAATTTTAGTTGTTTTGCACGGTTTTATTAAAACAAGTTTGTTTCCCTTTTATACTAACTTATAGTTATTATTACGCTTAGCAAATTTACAACACAAATGCTTGGGTCTAGACCAACGTTTGGGTCAAGTTTCGTCGAATTCTGAGAACGTTCAAAATTTAGTTGTTTTGCACGGTTTTATTAAACAAAGTTTATTTCCCTTTTATACTAACTGGTAATTATTATTGCGTTTAGCAAATTTACAACACAAATGCTTGGGTCTAGACCAACATTTGGGTCAAGTTTCGTCGAATTCTGAGAACGTTCAAAATTTAGCTATTTTGCACGGTTTTATTGAAGCATGTTTGTTTCCCTTTTTATACTAACTTGTAGTTATTATTACGCTTAGCAAATTTACAACACAAATGGATGGGTCTAGACCTGCGATTGGGTCAAGTTTCGTCGAATTCTGAGAACGTTCAAAAGTTAGCTGTTTTGCACAGTTTTATTAAAGCAAGTTTGTTTCCCTTTTATACTAGCTTTTAGTTATTATTACGCTTAGAAAATTTAACACACAAATGTTTGGGTCTAGACCAACCTTTGGGACAGGTTTCGTCGAATTCTGATAACGTTCAAAATTTAGCTGTTTTGCACGGTTTTATTAAAGCAAGTTTGTTTCCCTTTTATACTAACTTGTAGTTATTATTACGCTTAGCAAATGTATAACACAAATGCTTGGGTCTAGATCTACGTTTGGGTCAAGTTTCGTAAAATTTTGAGAACGATCAAAATTTTGCTGATCTGCACAGTTTTTTTAAACCAAGTTTGTTTCCCTTTTATAATAACTCGTAGTTCTTATTACGCTTAGGCAATTTAACACACAAATTCTTGCGTCTAGACATATGTTTGGGTCAAGTTTTATCGAATTCTGAGAATGCTCAAAATTTAGCTGTTTTACACGGTTTTCTTAAGACAAGTTTGTTTTCATTTTATACTAACTTGTAGGTATTATTACGCTTCGGAAATTTACCACACATATTCTTGGGTCTAGACCAACGATAGGGTCATGTTTCGTCGAATTCTGTGAACGTTCAAAAGTTAACTATTTTGCACGGATTTATTAAAACAACTTTGTTTCCCTTTTATATACTAACTTGTAGATATTATTACGCTTAGAAAATTACCACACTAATGCTTGGGTTTAGACCAACGTTCGGGACAGGTTTCGTCGAATTCTGAGAACGTTCAAAATTTAGCTGTTTTGCACGGTTTTATTAATGCAAGTTTGTTTCTCTTTTATACTAACTTGTAGTTATTATTACGTTTAGTAAATTTACAACACAAATGGATGGGTCTAGACCTGCGATTGGATCAAGTTTCGTTGAATTCTGAGAACGTTCAAAAGTTAGCTGTTTTGCACGGTTTTATTAAAACAAGTTTGTTTCCCTTTTATACTAACTTGTAGTTATTATTACGCTTAGAAAATTTAACACACAAACTCTTGGGTCTAGACCTACGTTTGGGTCAAGTTTCGTCAAAATCTGAGAATGCTCAAATTTTAGTTGTTTTGCACGGTTTTATTAAAACAAGTTTGTTTCCCTTTTATACTAACTTATAGTTATTATTACGGTTAGCAAATTTACAACACAAATGCTTGGGTCTAGACCAACGTTTGGGTCAAGTTTCGTCGAATTCTGAGAACGTTCAAAATTTAGTTGTTTTGCACGGTTTTATTAAACAAAGTTTATTTCCCTTTTATACTAACTGGTAATTATTATTACGTTTAGCAAATTTACAACACAAATGCTTGGGTCTAGACCAACATTTGGGTCAAGTTTCGTCGAATTCTAAGAACGTTGAAAATTTAGCTATTTTGCACGGTTTTATTGAAGCAAGTTTGTTTCCCTTTTTATACTAACTTGTAGTTATTATTACGCTTAGCAAATTTACAACACAAATGGATGGGTCTAGACCTGCGATTGGGTCAAGTTTCGTCGAATTCTGAGAACCTTCAAAAGTTAGCTGTTTTGCACGGTTTTATTAAAGCAAGTTTGTTTCCCTTTTATACTAGCTTTTAGTTATTATTACGCTTAGAAGATTTAACACACAAATGTTTGGGTCTAGTCCAACCTTTGGGACAGGTTTCGTCGAATTGTGATAACGTTCAAAATTTAGCTGTTTTGCACGGTTTTATTAAAGCAAGTTTGTTTCCCTTTTATACTAACTTGTAGTTATTATTACGCTTAGCAAATGTATAACACAAATGCTTGGGTCTAGATCTACGTTTGGGTCAAGTTTCGTAAAATTTTGAGAACGATCAAAATTTTGCTGATCTGCACAGTTTTTTTAAACCAAGTTTGTTTCCTTTTTATAATAACTCTAGTTCTTATTACGCTTAGGCAATTTAACACACAAATTCTAGGGTCTAGACATACGTTATGGTCAAGTTTCATCGAATTCTGAGAATGCTCAAAATTTAGCTGTTTTACACGGTTTTCTTAAGACAAGTTTGTTTTCATTTTATACTAACTTGTAGGTATTATTACGCTTCGGAAATTTACCACACATATTCTTGGGTCTAGACCAACGATAGGGTCATGTTTCGTCGAATTCTGTGAACGTTCAAAAGTTAACTATTTTGCACGGATTTATTAAAACAACTTTGTTTCCCTTTTATATACTAACTTGTAGATATTATTACGCTTAGAAAATTACCACACTAATGCTTGGGTTTAGACCAACGTTCGGGACAGGTTTCGTCGAATTCTGACAACGTTCAAAATTTAGCTGTTTTGCACGGTTTTATTAATGCAAGTTTGTTTCTCTTTTATACTAACTTGTAGTTATTATTACGTTTAGTAAATTTACAACACAAATGGATGGGTCTAGACCTGCGATTGGATCAAGTTTCGTTGAATTCTGAGAACGTTCAAAAGTTAGCTGTTTTGCACGGTTTTATTAAAACAAGTTTGTTTCCCTTTTATACTAACTTGTAGTTATTATTACGCTTAGAAAATTTAACACACAAACTCTTGGGTCTAGACCTACGTTTGGGTCAAGTTTCGTCAAATTCTGAGAATGCTCAAATTTTAGTTGTTTTGCACGGTTTTATTAAAACAAGTTTGTTTCCCTTTTATACTAACTTATAGTTATTATTACGGTTAGCAAATTTACAACACAAATGCTTGGGTCTAGACCAACGTTTGGGTCAAGTTTCGTCGAATTCTGAGAACGTTCAAAATTTAGTTGTTTTGCACGGTTTTATTAAACAAAGTTTATTTCCCTTTTATACTAACTGGTAATTATTATTACGTTTAGCAAATTTACAACACAAATGCTTGGGTCTAGACCAACATTTGGGTCAAGTTTCGTCGAATTCTAAGAACGTTGAAAATTTAGCTATTTTGCACGGTTTTATTGAAGCAAGTTTGTTTCCCTTTTTATACTAACTTGTAGTTATTATTACGCTTAGCAAATTTACAACACAAATGGATGGGTCTAGACCTGCGATTGGGTCAAGTTTCGTCGAATTCTGAGAACCTTCAAAAGTTAGCTGTTTTGCACGGTTTTATTAAAGCAAGTTTGTTTCCCTTTTATACTAGCTTTTAGTTATTATTACGCTTAGAAGATTTAACACACAAATGTTTGGGTCTAGTCCAACCTTTGGGACATGTTTCGTCGAATTGTGATAACGTTCAAAATTTAGCTGTTTTGCACGGTTTTATTAAAGCAAGTTTGTTTCCCTTTTATACTAACTTGTAGTTATTATTACGCTTAGCAAATGTATAACACAAATGCTTGGGTCTAGATCTACGTTTGGGTCAAGTTTCGTAAAATTTTGAGAACGATCAAAATTTTGCTGATCTGCACAGTTTTTTTAAACCAAGTTTGTTTCCCTTTTATAATAACTCGTAGTTCTTATTACGCTTAGGCAATTTAACACACAAATTCTTGGGTCTAGACATATGTTTGGGTCAAGTTTTATCGAATTCTGAGAATGCTCAAAATTTAGCTGTTTTACACGGTTTTCTTAAGACAAGTTTGTTTTCATTTTATACTAACTTGTAGGTATTATTACGCTTCGGAAATTTACCACACATATTCTTGGGTCTAGACCAACGATAGGGTCATGTTTCGTCGAATTCTGTGAACGTTCAAAAGTTAACTATTTTGCACGGATTTATTAAAACAACTTTGTTTCCCTTTTATATACTAACTTGTAGATATTATTACGCTTAGAAAATTACCACACTAATGCTTGGGTTTAGACCAACGTTCGGGACAGGTTTCGTCGAATTCTGAGAACGTTCAAAATTTAGCTGTTTTGCACGGTTTTATTAATGCAAGTTTGTTTCTCTTTTATACTAACTTGTAGTTATTATTACGTTTAGTAAATTTACAACACAAATGGATGGGTCTAGACCTGCGATTGGATCAAGTTTCGTTGAATTCTGAGAACGTTCAAAAGTTAGCTGTTTTGCACGGTTTTATTAAAACAAGTTTGTTTCCCTTTTATACTAACTTGTAGTTATTATTACGCTTAGAAAATTTAACACACAAACTCTTGGGTCTAGACCTACGTTTGGGTCAAGTTTCGTCAAATTCTGAGAATGCTCAAATTTTAGTTGTTTTGCACGGTTTTATTAAAACAAGTTTGTTTCCCTTTTATACTAACTTATAGTTATTATTACGGTTAGCAAATTTACAACACAAATGCTTGGGTCTAGACCAACGTTTGGGTCAAGTTTCGTCGAATTCTGAGAACGTTCAAAATTTAGTTGTTTTGCACGGTTTTATTAAACAAAGTTTATTTCCCTTTTATACTAACTGGTAATTATTATTACGTTTAGCAAATTTACAACACAAATGCTTGGGTCTAGACCAACATTTGGGTCAAGTTTCGTCGAATTCTAAGAACGTTGAAAATTTAGCTATTTTGCACGGTTTTATTGAAGCAAGTTTGTTTCCCTTTTTATACTAACTTGTAGTTATTATTACGCTTAGCAAATTTACAACACAAATGGATGGGTCTAGACCTGCGATTGGGTCAAGTTTCGTCGAATTCTGAGAACCTTCAAAAGTTAGCTGTTTTGCACGGTTTTATTAAAGCAAGTTTGTTTCCCTTTTATACTAGCTTTTAGTTATTATTACGCTTAGAAGATTTAACACACAAATGTTTGGGTCTAGTCCAACCTTTGGGACAGGTTTCGTCGAATTGTGATAACGTTCAAAATTTAGCTGTTTTGCACGGTTTTATTAAAGCAAGTTTGTTTCCCTTTTATACTAACTTGTAGTTATTATTACGCTTAGCAAATGTATAACACAAATGCTTGGGTCTAGATCTACGTTTGGGTCAAGTTTCGTAAAATTTTGAGAACGATCAAAATTTTGCTGATCTGCACAGTTTTTTTAAACCAAGTTTGTTTCCTTTTTATAATAACTCTAGTTCTTATTACGCTTAGGCAATTTAACACACAAATTCTAGGGTCTAGACATACGTTATGGTCAAGTTTCATCGAATTCTGAGAATGCTCAAAATTTAGCTGTTTTACACGGTTTTCTTAAGACAAGTTTGTTTTCATTTTATACTAACTTGTAGGTATTATTACGCTTCGGAAATTTACCACACATATTCTTGGGTCTAGACCAACGATAGGGTCATGTTTCGTCGAATTCTGTGAACGTTCAAAAGTTAACTATTTTGCACGGATTTATTAAAACAACTTTGTTTCCCTTTTATATACTAACTTGTAGATATTATTACGCTTAGAAAATTACCACACTAATGCTTGGGTTTAGACCAACGTTCGGGACAGGTTTCGTCGAATTCTGACAACGTTCAAAATTTAGCTGTTTTGCACGGTTTTATTAATGCAAGTTTGTTTCTCTTTTATACTAACTTGTAGTTATTATTACGTTTAGTAAATTTACAACACAAATGGATGGGTCTAGACCTGCGATTGGATCAAGTTTCGTTGAATTCTGAGAACGTTCAAAAGTTAGCTGTTTTGCACGGTTTTATTAAAACAAGTTTGTTTCCCTTTTATACTAACTTGTAGTTATTATTACGCTTAGAAAATTTAACACACAAACTCTTGGGTCTAGACCTACGTTTGGGTCAAGTTTCGTCAAATTCTGAGAATGCTCAAATTTTAGTTGTTTTGCACGGTTTTATTAAAACAAGTTTGTTTCCCTTTTATACTAACTTATAGTTATTATTACGGTTAGCAAATTTACAACACAAATGCTTGGGTCTAGACCAACGTTTGGGTCAAGTTTCGTCGAATTCTGAGAACGTTCAAAATTTAGTTGTTTTGCACGGTTTTATTAAACAAAGTTTATTTCCCTTTTATACTAACTGGTAATTATTATTACGTTTAGCAAATTTACAACACAAATGCTTGGGTCTAGACCAACATTTGGGTCAAGTTTCGTCGAATTCTAAGAACGTTGAAAATTTAGCTATTTTGCACGGTTTTATTGAAGCAAGTTTGTTTCCCTTTTTATACTAACTTGTAGTTATTATTACGCTTAGCAAATTTACAACACAAATGGATGGGTCTAGACCTGCGATTGGGTCAAGTTTCGTCGAATTCTGAGAACCTTCAAAAGTTAGCTGTTTTGCACGGTTTTATTAAAGCAAGTTTGTTTCCCTTTTATACTAGCTTTTAGTTATTATTACGCTTAGAAGATTTAACACACAAATGTTTGGGTCTAGTCCAACCTTTGGGACAGGTTTCGTCGAATTGTGATAACGTTCAAAATTTAGCTGTTTTGCACGGTTTTATTAAAGCAAGTTTGTTTCCCTTTTATACTAACTTGTAGTTATTATTACGCTTAGCAAATGTATAACACAAATGCTTGGGTCTAGATCTACGTTTGGGTCAAGTTTCGTAAAATTTTGAGAACGATCAAAATTTTGCTGATCTGCACAGTTTTTTTAAACCAAGTTTGTTTCCCTTTTATAATAACTCGTAGTTCTTATTACGCTTAGGCAATTTAACACACAAATTCTTGGGTCTAGACATATGTTTGGGTCAAGTTTTATCGAATTCTGAGAATGCTCAAAATTTAGCTGTTTTACACGGTTTTCTTAAGACAAGTTTGTTTTCATTTTATACTAACTTGTAGGTATTATTACGCTTCGGAAATTTACCACACATATTCTTGGGTCTAGACCAACGATAGGGTCATTTTTCGTCGAATTCTGTGAACGTTCAAAAGTTAACTATTTTGCACGGATTTATTAAAACAACTTTGTTTCCCTTTTATACTAACTTGTAGATATTATTACGCTTAGAAAATTACCACACTAATGCTTGGGTTTAGACCAACGTTCGGGACAGGTTTCGTCGAATTCTGAGAACGTTCAAAATTTAGCTGTTTTGCACGGTTTTATTAATGCAAGTTTGTTTCTCTTTTATACTAACTTGTAGTTATTATTACGTTTAGTAAATTTACAACACAAATGGCTGGGTCTAGACCTGCGAATGGATCAAGTTTCGTTGAATTCTGAGAACGTTCAAAAGTTAGCTGTTTTGCACGGTTTTATTAAAACAAGTTTGTTTCCCTTTTATACTAACTTGTAGTTATTATTACGCTTAGAAAATTTAACACACAAACTCTTGGGTCTAGACCTACGTTTGGGTCGAGTTTCGTCAAATTCTGAGAATGCTCAAATTTTAGTTGTTTTGCACGGTTTTATTAAAACAAGTTTGTTTCCCTTTTATACTAACTTATAGTTATTATTACGGTTAGCAAATTTACAACACAAATGCTTGGGTCTAGACCAACGTTTGGGTCAAGTTTCGTCGAATTCTGAGAACGTTCAAAATTTAGTTGTTTTGCACGGTTTTATTAAACAAAGTTTATTTCCCTTTTATACTAACTGGTAATTATTATTGCGTTTAGCAAATTTACAACACAAATGCTTGGGTCTAGACCAACATTTGGGTCAAGTTTCGTCGAATTCTGAGAACGTTGAAAATTTAGCTATTTTGCACGGTTTTATTGAAGCAAGTTTGTTTCCCTTTTTATACTAACTTGTAGTTATTATTACGCTTAGCAAATTTACAACACAAATGGATGGGTCTAGACCTGCGATTGGGTCAAGTTTCGTCGAATTCTGAGAACGTTCAAAAGTTAGCTGTTTTGCACAGTTTTATTAAAGCAAGTTTGTTTCCCTTTTATACTAGCTTTTAGTTATTATTACGCTTAGAAAATTTAACACACAAATGTTTGGGTCTAGACCAACCTTTGGGACAGGTTTCGTCGAATTGTGATAACGTTCAAAATTTAGCTGTTTTGCACGGTTTTATTAAAGCAAGTTTGTTTCCCTTTTATACTAACTTGTAGTTATTATTACGCTTAGCAAATGTATAACACAAATGCTTGGGTCTAGATCTACGTTTGGGTCAAGTTTCGTAAAATTTTGAGAACGATCAAAATTTTGCTGATCTGCACAGTTTTTTTAAACCAAGTTTGTTTCCTTTTTATAATAACTCTAGTTCTTATTACGCTTAGGCAATTTAACACACAAATTCTAGGGTCTAGACATACGTTATGGTCAAGTTTCATCGAATTCTGAGAATGCTCAAAATTTAGCTGTTTTACACGGTTTTCTTAAGACAAGTTTATTTTCATTTTATACTAACTTGTAGGTATTATTACGCTTCGGAAATTTACCACACATATTCTTGGGTCTAGACCAACGATAGGGTCATGTTTCGTCGAATTCTGTGAACGTTCAAAAGTTAACTATTTTGCACGGATTTATTAAAACAACTTTGTTTCCCTTTTATATACTAACTTGTAGATATTATTACGCTTAGAAAATTACCACACTAATGCTTGGGTTTAGACCAACGTTCGGGACAGGTTTCGTCGAATTCTGACAACGTTCAAAATTTAGCTGTTTTGCACGGTTTTATTAATGCAAGTTTGTTTCTCTTTTATACTAACTTGTAGTTATTATTACGTTTAGTAAATTTACAACACAAATGGATGGGTCTAGACCTGCGATTGGATCAAGTTTCGTTGAATTCTGAGAACGTTCAAAAGCTAGCTGTTTTGCACGGTTTTATTAAAACAAGTTTGTTTCCCTTTTATACTAACTTGTAGTTATTATTACGCTTAGAAAACTTAACACACAAACTCTTGGGTCTAGACCTACGTTTGGGTCAAGTTTCGTCAAATTCTGAGAATGCTCAAATTTTAGTTGTTTTGCACGGTTTTATTAAAACAAGTTTGTTTCCCTTTTATACTAACTTATAGTTATTATTACGGTTAGCAAATTTACAACACAAATGCTTGGGTCTAGACCAACGTTTGGGTCAAGTTTCGTCGAATTCTGAGAACGTTCAAAATTTAGTTGTTTTGCACGGTTTTATTAAACAAAGTTTATTTCCCTTTTATACTAACTGGTAATTATTATTACGTTTAGCAAATTTACAACACAAATGCTTGGGTCTAGACCAACATTTGGGTCAAGTTTCGTCGAATTCTAAGAACGTTGAAAATTTAGCTATTTTGCACGGTTTTATTGAAGCAAGTTTGTTTCCCTTTTTATACTAACTTGTAGTTATTATTACGCTTAGCAAATTTACAACACAAATGGATGGGTCTAGACCTGCGATTGGGTCAAGTTTCGTCGAATTCTGAGAACGTTCAAAAGTTAGCTGTTTTGCACAGTTTTATTAAAGCAAGTTTGTTTCCCTTTTATACTAGCTTTTAGTTATTATTACGCTTAGAAAATTTAACACACAAATGTTTGGGTCTAGACCAACCTTTGGGACAGGTTTCGTCGAATTCTGATAACGTTCAAAATTTAGCTGTTTTGCACGGTTTTATTAAAGCAAGTTTGTTTCCCTTTTATACTAACTTGTAGTTATTATTACGCTTAGCAAATGTATAACACAAATGCTTGGGTCTAGATCTACGTTTGGGTCAAGTTTCGTAAAATTTTGAGAACGATCAAAATTTTGCTGATCTGCACAGTTTTTTTAAACCAAGTTTGTTTCCTTTTTATAATAACTCTAGTTCTTATTACGCTTAGGCAATTTAACACACAAATTCTTGGGTCTAGACATACGTTTGGGTCAAGTTTCATCGAATTCTGAGAATGCTCAAAATTTAGCTGTTTTACACGGTTTTCTTAAGACAAGTTTGTTTTCATTTTATACTAACTTGTAGGTATTATTACGCTTCGGAAATTTACCACACATATTCTTGGGTCTAGACCAACGATAGGGTCATGTTTCGTCGAATTCTGTGAACGTTCAAAAGTTAACTATTTTGCACGGATTTATTAAAACAACTTTGTTTCCCTTTTATATACTAACTTGTAGATATTATTACGCTTAGAAAATTACCACACTAATGCTTGGGTTTAGACCAACGTTCGGGAAAGGTTTCGTCGAATTCTGACAACGTTCAAAATTTAGCTGTTTTGCACGGTTTTATTAATGCAAGTTTGTTTCTCTTTTATACTAACTTGTAGTTATTATTACGTTTAGTAAATTTACAACACAAATGGATGGGTCTAGACCTGCGATTGGATCAAGTTTCGTTGAATTCTGAGAACGTTCAAAAGTTAGCTGTTTTGCACGGTTTTATTAAAACAAGTTTGTTTCCCTTTTATACTAACTTGTAGTTATTATTACGCTTAGAAAACTTAACACACAAACTCTTGGGTCTAGACCTACGTTTGGGTCAAGTTTCGTCAAATTCTGAGAATGCTCAAATTTTAGTTGTTTTGCACGGTTTTATTAAAACAAGTTTGTTTCCCTTTTATACTAACTTATAGTTATTATTACGGTTAGCAAATTTACAACACAAATGCTTGGGTCTAGACCAACGTTTGGGTCAAGTTTCGTCGAATTCTGAGAACGTTCAAAATTTAGTTGTTTTGCACGGTTTTATTAAACAAAGTTTATTTCCCTTTTATACTAACTGGTAATTATTATTACGTTTAGCAAATTTACAACACAAATGCTTGGGTCTAGACCAACATTTGGGTCAAGTTTCGTCGAATTCTAAGAACGTTGAAAATTTAGCTATTTTGCACGGTTTTATTGAAGCAAGTTTGTTTCCCTTTTTATACTAACTTGTAGTTATTATTACGCTTAGCAAATTTACAACACAAATGGATGGGTCTAGACCTGCGATTGGGTCAAGTTTCGTCGAATTCTGAGAACCTTCAAAAGTTAGCTGTTTTGCACGGTTTTATTAAAGCAAGTTTGTTTCCCTTTTATACTAGCTTTTAGTTATTATTACGCTTAGAAGATTTAACACACAAATGTTTGGGTCTAGACCAACCTTTGGGACAGGTTTCGTCGAATTGTGATAACGTTCAAAATTTAGCTGTTTTGCACGGTTTTATTAAAGCAAGTTTGTTTCCCTTTTATACTAACTTGTAGTTATTATTACGCTTAGCAAATGTATAACACAAATGCTTGGGTCTAGATCTACGTTTGGGTCAAGTTTCGTAAAATTTTGAGAACGATCAAAATTTTGCTGATCTGCACAGTTTTTTTAAACCAAGTTTGTTTCCCTTTTATAATAACTCGTAGTTCTTATTACGCTTAGGCAATTTAACACACAAATTCTTGGGTCTAGACATACGTTTGGGTCAAGTTTCATCGAATTCTGAGAATGCTCAAAATTTAGCTGTTTTACACGGTTTTCTTAAGACAAGTTTATTTTCATTTTATACTAACTTGTAGGTATTATTACGCTTCGGAAATTTACCACACATATTCTTGGGTCTAGACCAACGATAGGGTCATGTTTCGTCGAATTCTGTGAACGTTCAAAAGTTAACTATTTTGCACGGATTTATTAAAACAACTTTGTTTCCCTTTTATATACTAACTTGTAGATATTATTACGCTTAGAAAATTACCACACTAATGCTTGGGTTTAGACCAACGTTCGGGACAGGTTTCGTCGAATTCTGACAACGTTCAAAATTTAGCTGTTTTGCACGGTTTTATTAATGCAAGTTTGTTTCTCTTTTATACTAACTTGTAGTTATTATTACGTTTAGTAAATTTACAACACAAATGGATGGGTCTAGACCTGCGATTGGATCAAGTTTCGTTGAATTCTGAGAACGTTCAAAAGCTAGCTGTTTTGCACGGTTTTATTAAAACAAGTTTGTTTCCCTTTTATACTAACTTGTAGTTATTATTACGCTTAGAAAACTTAACACACAAACTCTTGGGTCTAGACCTACGTTTGGGTCAAGTTTCGTCAAATTCTGAGAATGCTCAAATTTTAGTTGTTTTGCACGGTTTTATTAAAACAAGTTTGTTTCCCTTTTATACTAACTTATAGTTATTATTACGGTTAGCAAATTTACAACACAAATGCTTGGGTCTAGACCAACGTTTGGGTCAAGTTTCGTCGAATTCTGAGAACGTTCAAAATTTAGTTGTTTTGCACGGTTTTATTAAACAAAGTTTATTTCCCTTTTATACTAACTGGTAATTATTATTACGTTTAGCAAATTTACAACACAAATGCTTGGGTCTAGACCAACATTTGGGTCAAGTTTCGTCGAATTCTAAGAACGTTGAAAATTTAGCTATTTTGCACGGTTTTATTGAAGCAAGTTTGTTTCCCTTTTTATACTAACTTGTAGTTATTATTACGCTTAGCAAATTTACAACACAAATGGATGGGTCTAGACCTGCGATTGGGTCAAGTTTCGTCGAATTCTGAGAACGTTCAAAAGTTAGCTGTTTTGCACAGTTTTATTAAAGCAAGTTTGTTTCCCTTTTATACTAGCTTTTAGTTATTATTACGCTTAGAAAATTTAACACACAAATGTTTGGGTCTAGACCAACCTTTGGGACAGGTTTCGTCGAATTCTGATAACGTTCAAAATTTAGCTGTTTTGCACGGTTTTATTAAAGCAAGTTTGTTTCCCTTTTATACTAACTTGTAGTTATTATTACGCTTAGCAAATGTATAACACAAATGCTTGGGTCTAGATCTACGTTTGGGTCAAGTTTCGTAAAATTTTGAGAACGATCAAAATTTTGCTGATCTGCACAGTTTTTTTAAACCAAGTTTGTTTCCTTTTTATAATAACTCTAGTTCTTATTACGCTTAGGCAATTTAACACACAAATTCTTGGGTCTAGACATACGTTTGGGTCAAGTTTCATCGAATTCTGAGAATGCTCAAAATTTAGCTGTTTTACACGGTTTTCTTAAGACAAGTTTGTTTTCATTTTATACTAACTTGTAGGTATTATTACGCTTCGGAAATTTACCACACATATTCTTGGGTCTAGACCAACGATAGGGTCATGTTTCGTCGAATTCTGTGAACGTTCAAAAGTTAACTATTTTGCACGGATTTATTAAAACAACTTTGTTTCCCTTTTATATACTAACTTGTAGATATTATTACGCTTAGAAAATTACCACACTAATGCTTGGGTTTAGACCAACGTTCGGGAAAGGTTTCGTCGAATTCTGACAACGTTCAAAATTTAGCTGTTTTGCACGGTTTTATTAATGCAAGTTTGTTTCTCTTTTATACTAACTTGTAGTTATTATTACGTTTAGTAAATTTACAACACAAATGGATGGGTCTAGACCTGCGATTGGATCAAGTTTCGTTGAATTCTGAGAACGTTCAAAAGTTAGCTGTTTTGCACGGTTTTATTAAAACAAGTTTGTTTCCCTTTTATACTAACTTGTAGTTATTATTACGCTTAGAAAACTTAACACACAAACTCTTGGGTCTAGACCTACGTTTGGGTCAAGTTTCGTCAAATTCTGAGAATGCTCAAATTTTAGTTGTTTTGCACGGTTTTATTAAAACAAGTTTGTTTCCCTTTTATACTAACTTATAGTTATTATTACGGTTAGCAAATTTACAACACAAATGCTTGGGTCTAGACCAACGTTTGGGTCAAGTTTCGTCGAATTCTGAGAACGTTCAAAATTTAGTTGTTTTGCACGGTTTTATTAAACAAAGTTTATTTCCCTTTTATACTAACTGGTAATTATTATTACGTTTAGCAAATTTACAACACAAATGCTTGGGTCTAGACCAACATTTGGGTCAAGTTTCGTCGAATTCTAAGAACGTTGAAAATTTAGCTATTTTGCACGGTTTTATTGAAGCAAGTTTGTTTCCCTTTTTATACTAACTTGTAGTTATTATTACGCTTAGCAAATTTACAACACAAATGGATGGGTCTAGACCTGCGATTGGGTCAAGTTTCGTCGAATTCTGAGAACCTTCAAAAGTTAGCTGTTTTGCACGGTTTTATTAAAGCAAGTTTGTTTCCCTTTTATACTAGCTTTTAGTTATTATTACGCTTAGAAGATTTAACACACAAATGTTTGGGTCTAGACCAACCTTTGGGACAGGTTTCGTCGAATTGTGATAACGTTCAAAATTTAGCTGTTTTGCACGGTTTTATTAAAGCAAGTTTGTTTCCCTTTTATACTAACTTGTAGTTATTATTACGCTTAGCAAATGTATAACACAAATGCTTGGGTCTAGATCTACGTTTGGGTCAAGTTTCGTAAAATTTTGAGAACGATCAAAATTTTGCTGATCTGCACAGTTTTTTTAAACCAAGTTTGTTTCCCTTTTATAATAACTCGTAGTTCTTATTACGCTTAGGCAATTTAACACACAAATTCTTGGGTCTAGACATATGTTTGGGTCAAGTTTCATCGAATTCTGAGAATGCTCAAAATTTAGCTGTTTTACACGGTTTTCTTAAGACAAGTTTGTTTTCATTTTATACTAACTTGTAGGTATTATTACGCTTCGGAAATTTACCACACATATTCTTGGGTCTAGACCAACGATAGGGTCATTTTTCGTCGAATTCTGTGAACGTTCAAAAGTTAACTATTTTGCACGGATTTATTAAAACAACTTTGTTTCCCTTTTATACTAACTTGTAGATATTATTACGCTTAGAAAATTACCACACTAATGCTTGGGTTTAGACCAACGTTCGGGACAGGTTTCGTCGAATTCTGAGAACGTTCAAAATTTAGCTGTTTTGCACGGTTTTATTAATGCAAGTTTGTTTCTCTTTTATACTAACTTGTAGTTATTATTACGTTTAGTAAATTTACAACACAAATGGATGGGTCTAGAACTGCGATTGGATCAAGTTTCGTTGAATTCTGAGAACGTTCAAAAGTTAGCTGTTTTGCACGGTTTTATTAAAACAAGTTTGTTTCCCTTTTATACTAACTTGTAGTTATTATTACGCTTAGAAAATTTAACACACAAACTCTTGGGTCTAGACCTACGTTTGGGTCAAGTTTCGTCAAATTCTGAGAATGCTCAAATTTTAGTTGTTTTGCACGGTTTTATTAAAACAAGTTTGTTTCCCTTTTATACTAACTTATAGTTATTATTACGCTTAGCAAATTTACAACACAAATGCTTGGGTCTAGACCAACGTTTGGGTCAAGTTTCGTCGAATTCTGAGAACGTTCAAAATTTAGTTGTTTTGCACGGTTTTATTAAACAAAGTTTATTTCCCTTTTATACTAACTGGTAATTATTATTGCGTTTAGCAAATTTACAACACAAATGCTTGGGTCTAGACCAACATTTGGGTCAAGTTTCGTCGAATTCTGAGAACGTTCAAAATTTAGCTATTTTGCACGGTTTTATTGAAGCAAGTTTGTTTCCCTTTTTATACTAACTTGTAGTTATTATTACGCTTAGCAAATTTACAACACAAATGGATGGGTCTAGACCTGCGATTGGGTCAAGTTTCGTCGAATTCTGAGAACGTTCAAAAGTTAGCTGTTTTGCACAGTTTTATTAAAGCAAGTTTGTTTCCCTTTTATACTAGCTTTTAGTTATTATTACGCTTAGAAAATTTAACACACAAATGTTTGGGTCTAGACCAACCTTTGGGACAGGTTTCGTCGAATTCTGATAACGTTCAAAATTTAGCTGTTTTGCACGGTTTTATTAAAGCAAGTTTGTTTCCCTTTTATACTAACTTGTAGTTATTATTACGCTTAGCAAATGTATAACACAAATGCTTGGGTCTAGATCTACGTTTGGGTCAAGTTTCGTAAAATTTTGAGAACGATCAAAATTTTGCTGATCTGCACAGTTTTTTTAAACCAAGTTTGTTTCCTTTTTATAATAACTCTAGTTCTTATTACGCTTAGGCAATTTAACACACAAATTCTTGGGTCTAGACATACGTTTGGGTCAAGTTTCATCGAATTCTGAGAATGCTCAAAATTTAGCTGTTTTACACGGTTTTCTTAAGACAAGTTTGTTTTCATTTTATACTAACTTGTAGGTATTATTACGCTTCGGAAATTTACCACACATATTCTTGGGTCTAGACCAACGATAGGGTCATGTTTCGTCGAATTCTGTGAACGTTCAAAAGTTAACTATTTTGCACGGATTTATTAAAACAACTTTGTTTCCCTTTTATATACTAACTTGTAGATATTATTACGCTTAGAAAATTACCACACTAATGCTTGGGTTTAGACCAACGTTCGGGACAGGTTTCGTCGAATTCTGACAACGTTCAAAATTTAGCTGTTTTGCACGGTTTTATTAATGCAAGTTTGTTTCTCTTTTATACTAACTTGTAGTTATTATTACGTTTAGTAAATTTACAACACAAATGGATGGGTCTAGCCCTGCGATTGGATCAAGTTTCGTTGAATTCTGAGAACGTTCAAAAGTTAGCTGTTTTGCACGGTTTTATTAAAACAAGTTTGTTTCCCTTTTATACTAACTTGTAGTTATTATTACGCTTAGAAAATTTAACACACAAACTCTTGGGTCTAGACCTACGTTTGGGTCAAGTTTCGTCAAATTCTGAGAATGCTCAAATTTTAGTTGTTTTGCACGGTTTTATTAAAACAAGTTTGTTTCCCTTTTATACTAACTTATAGTTATTATTACGCTTAGCAAATTTACAACACAAATGCTTGGGTCTAGACCAACGTTTGGGTCAAGTTTCGTCGAATTCTGAGAACGTTCAAAATTTAGTTGTTTTGCACGGTTTTATTAAACAAAGTTTATTTCCCTTTTATACTAACTGGTAATTATTATTGCGTTTAGCAAATTTACAACACAAATGCTTGGGTCTAGACCAACATTTGGGTCAAGTTTCGTCGAATTCTGAGAACGTTCAAAATTTAGCTATTTTGCACGGTTTTATTGAAGCAAGTTTGTTTCCCTTTTTATACTAACTTGTAGTTATTATTACGCTTAGCAAATTTACAACACAAATGGATGGGTCTAGACCTGCGATTGGGTCAAGTTTCGTCGAATTCTGAGAACGTTCAAAAGTTAGCTGTTTTGCACAGTTTTATTAAAGCAAGTTTGTTTCCCTTTTATACTAGCTTTTAGTTATTATTACGCTTAGAAAATTTAACACACAAATGTTTGGGTCTAGACCAACCTTTGGGACAGGTTTCGTCGAATTCTGATAACGTTCAAAATTTAGCTGTTTTGCACGGTTTTATTAAAGCAAGTTTATTTCCCTTTTATACTAACTTGTAGTTATTATTACGCTTAGCAAATGTATAACACAAATGCTTGGGTCTAGATCTACGTTTGGGTCAAGTTTCGTAAAATTTTGAGAACGATCAAAATTTTGCTGATCTGCACAGTTTTTTTAAACCAAGTTTGTTTCCTTTTTATAATAACTCTAGTTCTTATTACGCTTAGGCAATTTAACACACAAATTCTTGGGTCTAGACATACGTTTGGGTCAAGTTTCATCGAATTCTGAGAATGCTCAAAATTTAGCTGTTTTACACGGTTTTCTTAAGACAAGTTTGTTTTCATTTTATACTAACTTGTAGGTATTATTACGCTTCGGAAATTTACCACACATATTCTTGGGTCTAGACCAACGATAGGGTCATGTTTCGTCGAATTCTGTGAACGTTCAAAAGTTAACTATTTTGCACGGATTTATTAAAACAACTTTGTTTCCCTTTTATATACTAACTTGTAGATATTATTACGCTTAGAAAATTACCACACTAATGCTTGGGTTTAGACCAACGTTCGGGACAGGTTTCGTCGAATTCTGAGAACGTTCAAAATTTAGCTGTTTTGCACGGTTTTATTAATGCAAGTTTGTTTCTCTTTTATACTAACTTGTAGTTATTATTACGTTTAGTAAATTTACAACACAAATGGATGGGTCTAGACCTGCGATTGGATCAAGTTTCGTTGAATTCTGAGAACGTTCAAAAGTTAGCTGTTTTGCACGGTTTTATTAAAACAAGTTTGTTTCCCTTTTATACTAACTTGTAGTTATTATTACGCTTAGAAAATTTAACACACAAACTCTTGGGTCTAGACCTACGTTTGGGTCAAGTTTCGTCAAATTCTGAGAATGCTCAAATTTTAGTTGTTTTGCACGGTTTTATTAAAACAAGTTTGTTTCCCTTTTATACTAACTTATAGTTATTATTACGGTTAGCAAATTTACAACACAAATGCTTGGGTCTAGACCAACGTTTGGGTCAAGTTTCGTCGAATTCTGAGAACGTTCAAAATTTAGTTATTTTGCACGGTTTTATTAAACAAAGTTTATTTCCCTTTTATACTAACTGGTAATTATTATTACGTTTAGCAAATTTACAACACAAATGCTTGGGTCTAGACCAACATTTGGGTCAAGTTTCGTCGAATTCTAAGAACGTTGAAAATTTAGCTATTTTGCACGGTTTTATTGAAGCAAGTTTGTTTCCCTTTTTATACTAACTTGTAGTTATTATTACGCTTAGCAAATTTACAACACAAATGGATGGGTCTAGACCTGCGATTGGGTCAAGTTTCGTCGAATTCTGAGAACCTTCAAAAGTTAGCTGTTTTGCACGGTTTTATTAAAGCAAGTTTGTTTCCCTTTTATACTAGCTTTTAGTTATTATTACGCTTAGAAGATTTAACACACAAATGTTTGGGTCTAGACCAACCTTTGGGACAGGTTTCGTCGAATTGTGATAACGTTCAAAATTTAGCTGTTTTGCACGGTTTTATTAAAGCAAGTTTGTTTCCCTTTTATACTAACTTGTAGTTATTATTACGCTTAGCAAATGTATAACACAAATGCTTGGGTCTAGATCTACGTTTGGGTTAAGTTTCGTAAAATTTTGAGAACGATCAAAATTTTGCTGATCTGCACAGTTTTTTTAAACCAAGTTTGTTTCCCTTTTATAATAACTCGTAGTTCTTATTACGCTTAGGCAATTTAACACACAAATTTTTGGGTCTAGACATACGTTTGGGTCAAGTTTCATCGAATTCTGAGAATGTTCAAAATTTAGCTGTTTTACACGGTTTTCTTAAGACAAGTTTGTTTTCATTTTATACTAACTTGTAGGTATTATTACGCTTCGGAAATTTACCACACATATTCTTGGGTCTAGACCAACGATAGGGTCATTTTTCGTCGAATTCTGTGAACGTTCAAAAATTAACTATTTTGCACGGATTTATTAAAACAACTTTGTTTCCCATTTATACTAACTTGTAGATATTATTACGCTTAGAAAATTACCACACTAATGCTTGGGTTTAGACCAACGTTCGGGACAGGTTTCGTCGAATTCTGAGAACGTTCAAAATTTAGCTGTTTTGCACGGTTTTATTAATGCAAGTTTGTTTCTCTTTTATACTAACTTGTAGTTATTATTACGTTTAGTAAATTTAAAACACAAATGGATGGGTCTAGACCTGCGATTGGATTAAGTTTCGTTGAATTCTGAGAACGTTCAAAAGTTAGCTGTTTTGCACGGTTTTATTAAAACAAGTTTGTTTCCCTTTTATACTAACTTGTAGTTATTATTACGCTTAGAAAATTTAACACACAAACTCTTGGGTCTAGACCTACGTTTGGGTCAAGTTTCGTCAAATTCTGAGAATGCTCAAATTTTAGTTGTTTTGCACGGTTTTATTAAAACAAGTTTGTTTCCCTTTTATACTAACTTATAGTTATTATTACGCTTAGCAAATTTACAACACAAATGCTTGGGTCTAGACCAACGTTTGGGTCAAGTTTCGTCGAATTCTGAGAATGTTCAAAATTTAGTTGTTTTGCACGGTTTTATTAAACAAAGTTTATTTCCCTTTTATACTAACTGGTAATTATTATTACGTTTAGCAAATTTACAACACAAATGCTTGGGTCTAGACCAACATTTGGGTCAAGTTTCGTCGAATTCTGAGAACGTTGAAAATTTAGCTATTTTGCACGGTTTTATTGAAACAAGTTTGTTTCCCTTTTTATACTAACTTGTAGTTATTATTACGCTTAGCAAATTTACAACACAAATGGATGGGTCTAGACCTGCGATTGGGTCAAGTTTCGTCGAATTCTGAGAACGTTCAAAAGTTAGCTGTTTTGCACGGTTTTATTAAAGCAAGTTTGTTTCCCTTTTATACTAGCTTTTAGTTATTATTACGCTTAGAAAATTTAACACACAAATGTTTGGGTCTAGACCAACCTTTGGGACAGGTTTCGTCGAATTGTGATAACGTTCAAAATTTAGCTGTTTTGCACGGTTTTATTAAAGCAAGTTTGTTTCCCTTTTATACTAACTTGTAGTTATTATTACGCTTAGCAAATGTATAACACAAATGCTTGGGTCTAGATCTACGTTTGGGTCAAGTTTCGTAACATTTTGAGAACGATCAAAATTTTGCTGATCTGCACAGTTTTTTTAAACCAAGTTTGTTTCCCTTTTATAATAACTCGTAGTTCTTATTACGCTTAGGCAATTTAACACACAAATTCTTGGGTCAAGACATACGTTTGGGTCAAGTTTCATCGAATTCTGAGAATGCTCAAAATTTAGCTGTTTTACACGGTTTTCTTAAGACAAGTTTGTTTTCATTTTATACTAACTTGTAGGTATTATTACGCTTCGAAAATTTACCACACATATTCTTGGGTCTAGACCAACGATAGGGTCATTTTTCGTCGAATTCTATGAACGTTCAAAAGTTAACTATTTTGCACGGATTTATTAAAACAACTTTGTTTCCCTTTTATACTAACTTGTAGATATTATTACGCTTAGAAAATTACCACACTAATGCTTGGGTTTAGACCAACGTTCGGGACAGGTTTCGTCGAATTCTGAGAACGTTCAAAATTTAGCTGTTTTGCACGGTTTTATTAATGCAAGTTTGTTTCTCTTTTATACTAACTTGTAGTTATTATTACGTTTAGTAAATTTAAAACACAAATGGATGGGTCTAGACCTGCGATTGGATTAAGTTTCGTTGAATTCTGAGAACGTTCAAAAGTTAGCTGTTTTGCACGGTTTTATTAAAACAAGTTTGTTTCCCTTTTATACTAACTTGTAGTTATTATTACGCTTAGAAAATTTAACACACAAACTCTTGGGTCTAGACCTACGTTTGGGTCAAGTTTCGTCAAATTCTGAGAATGCTCAAATTTTAGTTGTTTTGCACGGTTTTATTAAAACAAGTTTGTTTCCCTTTTATACTAACTTATAGTTATTATTACGCTTAGCAAATTTACAACACAAATGCTTGGGTCTAGACCAACGTTTGGGTCAAGTTTCGTCAAATTCTGAGAACGTTCAAAATTTAGTTGTTTTGCACGGTTTTATTAAACAAACTTTATTTCCCTTTTATACTAACTGGTAATTATTATTACGTTTATCAAATTTACAACACAAATGCTTGGGTCTAGACCAACATTTGGGTCAAGTTTCGTCGAATTCTGAGAACGTTCAAAATTTAGCTATTTTGCACGGTTTTATTGAAGCAAGTTTGTTTCCCTTTTTATACTAACTTGTAGTTATTATTACGCTTAGCAAATTTACAACACAAATGGATGGGTCTAGACCTGCGATTGGGTCAAGTTTCGTCGAATTCTGAGAACGTTCAAAAGTTAGCTGTTTTGCACGGTTTTATTAAAGCAAGTTTGTTTCCCTTTTATACTAGCTTTTAGTTATTATTACGCTTAGAAAATTTAACACACAAATATTTGGGTCTAGACCAACCTTTGGGACAGGTTTCGTCGAATTGTGATAACGTTCAAAATTTAGCTGTTTTGCACGGTTTTATTAAAGCAAGTTTGTTTCCCTTTTATACTAACTTGTAGTTATTATTACGCTTAGCAAATGTATAACACAAATGCTTGGGTCTAGATCTACGTTTGGGTCAAGTTTCGTAACATTTTGAGAACGATCAAAATTTTGCTGATCTGCACAGTTTTTTTAAACCAAGTTTGTTTCCCTTTTATAATAACTCGTAGTTCTTATTACGCTTAGGCAATTTAACACACAAATTCTTGGGTCAAGACATACGTTTGGGTCAAGTTTCATCGAATTCTGAGAATGCTCAAAATTTAGCTGTTTTACACGGTTTTCTTAAGACAAGTTTGTTTTCATTTTATACTAACTTGTAGGTATTATTACGCTTCGAAAATTTACCACACATATTCTTGGGTCTAGACGAACGATAGGGTCATTTTTCGTCGAATTCTGTGAACGTTCAAAAGTTAACTATTTTGCACGGATTTATTAAAACAAGTTTGTTTCCCTTTTATACTAACTTGTAGATATTATTACGCTTAGAAAATTACCACACTAATGCTTGGGTTTAGACCAACGTTCGGGACAGGTTTCGTCGAATTCTGAGAACGTTCAAAATTTAGCTGTTATGCACGGTTTTATTAATGCAAGTTTGTTTCTCTTTTATACTAACTTGTAGTTATTATTACGTTTAGTAAATTTAAAACACAAATGGATGGGTCTAGACCTGCGATTGGATTAAGTTTCGTTGAATTCTGAGAACGTTCAAAAGTTAGCTGTTTTGCACGGTTTTATTAAAACAAGTTTGTTTCCCTTTTATACTAACTTGTAGTTATTATTACGCTTAGAAAATTTAACACACAAACTCTTGGGTCTAGACCTACGTTTGGGTCAAGTTTCGTCAAATTCTGAGAATGCTCAAATTTTAGTTGTTTTGCACGGTTTTATTAAAACAAGTTTGTTTCCCTTTTATACTAACTTATAGTTATTATTACGCTTAGCAAATTTACGACACAAATGCTTGGGTCTAGATCAACGTTTGGGTCAAGTTTCGTCAAATTCTGAGAACGTTCGAAATTTAGTTGTTTTGCACGGTTTTATTAAACAAACTTTATTTCCCTTTTATACTAACTGGTAATTATTATTACGTTTATCAAATTTACAACACAAATGCTTGGGTCTAGACCAACATTTGGGTCAAGTTTCGTCGAATTCTGAGAACGTTGAAAATTTAGCTATTTTGCACGGTTTTATTGAAGCAAGTTTGTTTCCCTTTTTATACTAACTTGTTGTTATTATTACGCTTAGCAAATTTACAACACAAATGGATGGGTCTAGACCTGCGATTGGGTCAAGTTTCGTCGAATTCTGAGAACGTTCAAAAGTTAGCTGTTTTGCACGGTTTTATTAAAGCAAGTTTGTTTCCCTTTTATACTAGCTTTTAGTTATTATTACGCTTAGAAAATTAACACACAAATGTTTGGGTCTAGACCAACCTTTGGGACAGGTTTCGTCGAATTGTGATAACGTTCAAAATTTAGCTGTTTTGCACGGTTTTATTAAAGCAAGTTTGTTTCCCTTTTATACTAACTTGTAGTTATTATTACGCTTAGCAAATGTATAACACAAATGCTTGGGTCTAGATCTACGTTTGGGTCAAGTTTCGTAACATTTTGAGAACGATCAAAATTTTGCTGATCTGCACAGTTTTTTTAAACCAAGTTTGTTTCCCTTTTATAATAACTCGTAGTTCTTATTACGCTTAGGCAATTTAACACACAAATTCTTGGGTCTAGACATACGTTTGGGTCAAGTTTCATCGAATTCTGAGAATGTTCAAAATTTAGCTGTTTTACACGGTTTTCTTAAGACAAGTTTGTTTTCATTTTATACTAACTTGTAGGTATTATTACGCTTCGGAAATTTACCAAACATATTCTTGGGTCTAGACCAACGATAGGGTCATTTTTCGTCGAATTCTGTGAACGTTCAAAAGTTAACTATTTTGCACGGATTTATTAAAACAACTTTGTTTCCCTTTTATACTAACTTGTAGATATTATTACGCTTAGAAAATTACCACACTAATGCTTGGGTTTAGACCAACGTTCGGGACAGGTTTCGTCGAATTCTGAGAACGTTCAAAATTTAGCTGTTTTGCACGGTTTTATTAATGCAAGTTTGTTTCTCTTTTATACTAACTTGTAGTTATTATTACGTTTAGTAAATTTACAACACAAATGGATGGGTCTAGACCTGCGATTGGATCAAGTTTCGTTGAATTCTGAGAACGTTCAAAAGTTAGCTGTTTTGCACGGTTTTATTAAAACAAGTTTGTTTCCCTTTTATACTAACTTGTAGTTATTATTACGCTTAGAAAATTTAACACACAAACTCTTGGGTCTAGACCTACGTTTGGGTCAAGTTTCGTCAAATTCTGAGAATGCTCAAATTTTAGTTGTTTTGCACGGTTTTATTAAAACAAGTTTGTTTCCCTTTTATACTAACTTATAGTTATTATTACGCTTACCAAATTTACAACACAAATGCTTGGGTCTAGACCAACGTTTGGGTCAAGTTTCGTCGAATTCTGAAAACGTTCAAAATTTAGTTGTTTTGCACGGTTTTATTAAACAAAGTTTATTTCCCTTTTATACTAACTTGTAATTATTATTACGTTTAGCAAATTTACAACACAAATGCTTGGGTCTAGACCAACATTTGGGTCAAGTTTCGTCGAATTCTGAGAACGTTGAAAATTTAGCTATTTTGTACGGTTTTATTGAAGCAAGTTTGTTTCCCTTTTTATACTAACTTGTAGTTATTATTACGCTTAGCAAATTTACAACACAAATGGATGGGTCTAGACCTGCGATTGGGTCAAGTTTCGTCGAATTCTGAAAACGTTCAAAAGTTAGCTGTTTAGCACGATTTTATTAAAGCAAGTTTGTTTCCCTTTTATACTAGCTTTTAGTTATTATTACGCTTAGAAAATTTAACACACAAATGTTTGGGTCTAGACCAACCTTTGGGACAAGTTTCGTCGAATTCTGATAACGTTCAAAATTTAGCTGTTTTGCACGGTTTTATTAAAGCAAGTTTGTTTCCCTTTTATACTAACTTGTAGTTATTATTACGCTTAGCAAATGTATAACACAAATGCTTGGGTCTAGATCTACGTTTGGGTCAAGTTTCGTAACATTTTGAGAACGATCAAAATTTTGCTGATCTGCACAGTTTTTTTAAACCAAGTTTGTTTCCCTTTTATAATAACTCGTAGTTCTTATTACGCTTAGGCAATTTAACACACAAATTCTTGGGTCTAGACATACGTTTGGGTCAAGTTTCATCGAATTCTGAGAATGTTCAAAATTTAGCTGTTTTACACGGTTTTCTTAAGACAAGTTTGTTTTCATTTTATACTAACTTGTAGGTATTATTACGCTTCGGAAATTTACCACACATATTCTTGGGTCTAGACCAACGATAGGGTCATTTTTCGTCGAATTCTGTGAACGTTCAAAAGTTAACTATTTTGCACGGATTTATTAAAACAACTTTGTTTCCGTTTTATACTAACTTGTAGATATTATTACGCTTAGAAAATTACCACACTAATGCTTGGGTTTAGACCAACGTTCGGGACAGGTTTCGTCGAATTCTGAGAACGTTCAAAATTTAGCTGTTTTGCACGGTTTTATTAATGCAAGTTTGTTTCTCTTTTATACTAACTTGTAGTTATTATTACGTTTAGTAAATTTACAACACAAATGGATGGGTCTAGACCTGCGATTGGATCAAGTTTCGTTGAATTCTGAGAACGTTCAAAAGTTAGCTGTTTTGCACGGTTTTATTAAAACAAGTTTGTTTCCCTTTTATACTAACTTGTAGTTATTATTACGCTTAGAAAATTTAACACACAAACTCTTGGGTCTAGACCTACGTTTGGGTCAAGTTTCGTCAAATTCTGAGAATGCTCAAATTTTAGTTGTTTTGCACGGTTTTATTAAAACAAGTTTGTTTCCCTTTTATACTAACTTATAGTTATTATTACGCTTAGCAAATTTACAACACAAATGCTTGGGTCTAGACCAACGTTTGGGTCAAGTTTCGTCGAATTCTGAGAACGTTCAAAATTTAGTTGTTTTGCACGGTTTTATTAAACAAAGTTTATTTCCCTTTTATACTAACTTGTAATTATTATTACGTTTAGCAAATTTACAACACAAATGCTTGGGTCTAGACCAACATTTGGGTCAAGTTTCGTCGAATTCTGAGAACGTTGAAAATTTAGCTATTTTGTACGGTTTTATTGAAGCAAGTTTGTTTCCCTTTTTATACTAACTTGTAGTTATTATTACGCTTAGCAAATTTACAACACAAATGGATGGGTCTAGACCTGCGATTGGGTCAAGTTTCGTCGAATTCTGAAAACGTTCAAAAGTTAGCTGTTTAGCACGATTTTATTAAAGCAAGTTTGTTTCCCTTTTATACTAGCTTTTAGTTATTATTACGCTTAGAAAATTTAACACACAAATGTTTGGGTCTAGACCAACCTTTGGGACAAGTTTCGTCGAATTCTGATAACGTTCAAAATTTAGCTGTTTTGCACGGTTTTATTAAAGCAAGTTTGTTTCCCTTTTATACTAACTTGTAGTTATTATTACGCTTAGCAAATGTATAACACAAATGCTTGGGTCTAGATCTACGTTTGGGTCAAGTTTCGTAACATTTTGAGAACGATCAAAATTTTGCTGATCTGCACAGTTTTTTTAAACCAAGTTTGTTTCCCTTTTATAATAACTCGTAGTTCTTATTACGCTTAGGCAATTTAACACACAAATTCTTGGGTCTAGACATACGTTTGGGTCAAGTTTCATCGAATTCTGAGAATGCTCAAAATTTAGCTGTTTTACACGGTTTTCTTAAGACAAGTTTGTTTTCATTTTATACTAACCTGTAGGTATTATTACGTTTCGGAAATTAACCACACATATTCTTGGGTCTAGACCAACGATAGGGTCATTTTTCGTCGAATTCTGTGAACGTTCAAAAGTTAACTATTTTGCACGGATTTATTAAAACAACTTTGTTTCCCTTTTATACTAACTTGTAGATATTATTACGCTTAGAAAATTACCACACTAATGCTTGGGTTTAGACCAACGTTCGGGACAGGTTTCGTCGAATTCTGAGAACGTTCAAAATTTAGCTGTTTTGCACGGTTTTATTAATGCAAGTTTGTTTCTCTTTTATACTAACTTGTAGTTATTATTACGTTTAGTAAATTTACAACACAAATGGATGGGTCTAGACCTGCGATTGGATCAAGTTTCGTTGAATTCTGAGAACGTTCAAAAGTTAGCTGTTTTGCACGGTTTTATTAAAACAAGTTTGTTTCCCTTTTATACTAACTTGTAGTTATTATTACGCTTAGAAAATTTAACACACAAACTCTTGGGTCTAGACCTACGTTTGGGTCAAGTTTCGTCAAATTCTGAGAATGCTCAAATTTTAGTTGTTTTGCACGGTTTTATTAAAACAAGTTTGTTTCCCTTTTATACTAACTTATAGTTATTATTACGCTTAGCAAATTTACAACACAAATGCTTGGGTCTAGACCAACGTTTGGGTCAAGTTTCGTCGAATTCTGAGAACGTTCAAAATTTAGTTGTTTTGCACGGTTTTATTAAACAAAGTTTATTTCCCTTTTATACTAACTTGTAATTATTATTACGTTTAGCAAATTTACAACACAAATGCTTGGGTCTAGACCAACATTTGGGTCAAGTTTCGTCGAATTCTGAGAACGTTGAAAATTTAGCTATTTTGTACGGTTTTATTGAAGCAAGTTTGTTTCCCTTTTTATACTAACTTGTAGTTATTATTACGCTTAGCAAATTTACAACACAAATGGATGGGTCTAGACCTGCGATTGGGTCAAGTTTCGTCGAATTCTGAAAACGTTCAAAAGTTAGCTGTTTAGCACGATTTTATTAAAGCAAGTTTGTTTCCCTTTTATACTAGCTTTTAGTTATTATTACGCTTAGAAAATTTAACACACAAATGTTTGGGTCTAGACCAACCTTTGGGACAAGTTTCGTCGAATTCTGATAACGTTCAAAATTTAGCTGTTTTGCACGGTTTTATTAAAGCAAGTTTGTTTCCCTTTTATACTAACTTGTAGTTATTATTACGCTTAGCAAATGTATAACACAAATGCTTGGGTCTAGATCTACGTTTGGGTCAAGTTTCGTAACATTTTGAGAACGATCAAAATTTTGCTGATCTGCACAGTTTTTTTAAACCAAGTTTGTTTCCCTTTTATAATAACTCGTAGTTCTTATTACGCTTAGGCAATTTAACACACAAATTCTTGGGTCTAGACATACGTTTGGGTCAAGTTTCATCGAATTCTGAGAATGCTCAAAATTTAGCTGTTTTACACGGTTTTCTTAAGACAAGTTTGTTTTCATTTTATACTAACCTGTAGGTATTATTACGTTTCGGAAATTAACCACACATATTCTTGGGTCTAGACCAACGATAGGGTCATTTTTCGTCGAATTCTGTGAACGTTCAAAAGTTAACTATTTTGCACGGATTTATTAAAACAAATTTGTTTCCCTTTTATACTAACTTTGAGATATTATTACGCTTAGAAAATTACCACACTAATGCTTGGGTTTAGACCAACGTTCGGGACAGGTTTCGTCGAATTCTGAGAACGTTCAAAATTTAGCTGTTTTGCACGGTTTTATTAATGCAAGTTTGTTTCTCTTTTATAGTAACTTGTAGTTATTATTACGTTTAGGAAATTTACAACACAAATGGATGGGTCTAGACCTGCGATTGGATCAAGTTTCGTTGAATTCTGAGAACGTTCAAAAGTTAGCTGTTTTGCACGGTTTTATTAAAACAAGTTTGTTTCCCTTTTATACTAACTTGTAGTTATTATTACGCTTAGAAAATTTAACACACAAACTCTTGGGTCTAGACCTACGTTTGGGTCAAGTTTCGTCAAATTCTGAGAATGCTCAAATTTTAGTTGTTTTGCACGGTTTTATTAAAACAAGTTTGTTTCCCTTTTATACTAACTTATAGTTATTATTACGCTTAGCAAATTTACAACACAAATGCTTGGGTCTAGACCAACGTTTGGGTCAAGTTTCGTCGAATTCTGAAAACGTTCAAAATTTAGTTGTTTTGCACGGTTTTATTAAACAAAGTTTATTTCCCTTTTATACTAACTTGTAATTATTATTACGTTTAGCAAATTTACAACACAAATGCTTGGGTCTAGACCAACATTTGGGTCAAGTTTCGTCGAATTCTGAGAACGTTGAAAATTTAGCTATTTTGCACGATTTTATTGAAGCAAGTTTGTTTCCCTTTTTATACTAACTTATAGTTATTATTACGCTTAGCAAATTTACAACACAAATGCTTGGGTCTAGACCAACGTTTGGGTCAAGTTTCGTCGAATTCTGAGAACGTTCAAAATTTAGTTGTTTTGCACGGTTTTATTAAACAAAGTTTATTTCCCTTTTATACTAACTTGTAATTATTAATACGTTTAGCAAATTTACAACACAAATGCTTGGGTCTAGACCAACATTTGGGTCAAGTTTCGTCGAATTCTGAGAACGTTCAAAATTTAGCTGTTTTGCACGGTTTTATTAATGCAAGTTTGTTTCTCTTTTATAGTAACTTGTAGTTATTATTACGTTTAGGAAATTTACAACACAAATGGATGGGTCTAGACCTGCGATTGGATCAAGTTTCGTTGAATTCTGAGAACGTTCAAAAGTTAGCTGTTTTGCACGGTTTTATTAAAACAAGTTTGTTTCCCTTTTATACTAACTTGTAGTTATTATTACGCTTAGAAAATTTAACACACAAACTCTTGGGTCTACACGTACGTTTGGGTCAAGTTTCGTCAAATTCTGAGAATGCTCAAATTTTAGTTGTTTTGCACGGTTTTATTAAAACAAGTTTGTTTCCCTTTTATACTAACTTATAGTTATTATTACGCTTAGCAAATTTACAACACAAATGCTTGGGTCTAGACCAACGTTTGGGTCAAATTTCGTCGAATTCTGAGAACGTTCAAAATTTAGTTGTTTTGCACGGTTTTATTAAACAAAGTTTGTTTCCCTTTTATACTAACTTGTAATTATTATTACGTTTAGCAAATTTACAACACAAATGCTTGGGTCTAGACCAACATTTGGGTCAAGTTTCGTCGAATTCTGAGAACATTGAAAATTTAGCTATTTTGCACGGTTTTATTAATGCAAGTTTGTTTCTCTTTTATACTAACTTGTAGTTATTATTACGTTTAGCAAATTTACAACACAAATGGATGGGTCTAGACCTGCGATTGGATCAAGTTTCGTCGAATTCTGAGAACGTTGAAAATTTAGCTATTTTGCACGGTTTTATTGAAGCAAGTTTGTTTCCCTTTTTATACTAACTTGTAGTTATTATTACGCTTAGCAAATTTACAACACAAATGGATGGGTCTAGACCTGCGATTGGGTCAAGTTTCGTCGAATTCTGAGAACGTTCAAAAGTTAGCTGTTTTGCACGGTTTTATTAAAGCAAGTTTGTTTCCCTTTTATACTAGCTTTTAGTTATTATTACGCTTAGAAAATTTAACACACAAATATTTGGGTCTAGACTAACCTTTGGGACAGGTTTCGTCGAATTGTGATAACGTTCAAAATTTAGCTGTTTTGCACGGTTTTATTAAAGCAAGTTTGTTTCCCTTTTATACTAACTTGTAGTTATTATTACGCTTAGCAAATGTATAACACAAATGCTTGGGTCTAGATCTACGTTTGGGTCAAGTTTCGTAACATTTTGAGAACGATCAAAATTTTGCTGATCTGCACAGTTTTTTTAAACCAAGTTTGTTTCCCTTTTATAATAACTCGTAGTTCTTATTACGCTTAGGCAATTTAACACACAAATTCTTGGGTCAAGACATACGTTTGGGTCAAGTTTCATCGAATTCTGAGAATGCTCAAAATTTAGCTGTTTTACACGGTTTTCTTAAGACAAGTTTGTTTTCATTTTATACTAACTTGTAGGTATTATTACGCTTCGAAAATTTACCACACATATTCTTGGGTCTAGACCAACGATAGGGTCATTTTTCGTCGAATTCTGTGAACGTTCAAAAGTTAACTATTTTGCACGGATTTATTAAAACAAGTTTGTTTCCCTTTTATACTAACTTGTAGATATTATTACGCTTAGAAAATTACCACACTAATGCTTGGGTTTAGACCAACGTTCGGGACAGGTTTCGTCGAATTCTGAGAACGTTCAAAATTTAGCTGTTTTGCACGGTTTTATTAATGCAAGTTTGTTTCTCTTTTATACTAACTTGTAGTTATTATTACGTTTAGTAAATTTACAACACAAATGGATGGGTCTAGACCTGCGATTGGATCAAGTTTCGTTGAATTCTGAGAACGTTCAAAAGTTAGCTGTTTTGCACGGTTTTATTAAAACAAGTTTGTTTCCCTTTTATACTAACTTGTAGTTATTATTACGCTTAGAAAATTTAACACACAAACTCTTGGGTCTAGACCTACGTTTGGGTCAAGTTTCGTCAAATTCTGAGAATGCTCAAATTTTAGTTGTTTTGCATGGTTTTATTAAAACAAGTTTGTTTCCCTTTTATACTAACTTATAGTTATTATTACGCTTAGCAAATTTACAACACAAATGCTTGGGTCTAGACCAACGTTTGGGTCAAGTTTCGTCGAATTCTGAGAACGTTCAAAATTTAGTTGTTTTGCACGATTTTATTAAACAAAGTTTATTTCCCTTTTATACTAACTTGTAATTATTATTACGTTTAGCAAATTTACAACACAAATGCTTGGGTCTAGACCAACATTTGGGTCAAGTTTCGTCGAATTCTGAGAACGTTGAAAATTTAGCTATTTTGTACGGTTTTATTGAAGCAAGTTTGTTTCCCTTTTTATACTAACTTGTAGTTATTATTACGCTTAGCAAATTTACAACACAAATGGATGGGTCTAGACCTGCGATTGGGTCAAGTTTCGTCGAATTCTGAAAACGTTCAAAAGTTAGCTGTTTAGCACGATTTTATTAAAGCAAGTTTGTTTCCCTTTTATACTAGCTTTTAGTTATTATTACGCTTAGAAAATTTAACACACAAATGTTTGGGTCTAGACCAACCTTTGGGACAAGTTTCGTCGAATTCTGATAACGTTCAAAATTTAGCTGTTTTGCACGGTTTTATTAAAGCAAGTTTGTTTCCCTTTTATACTAACTTGTAGTTATTATTACGCTTAGCAAATGTATAACACAAATGCTTGGGTCTAGATCTACGTTTGGGTCAAGTTTCGTAACATTTTGAGAACGATCAAAATTTTGCTGATCTGCACAGTTTTTTTAAACCAAGTTTGTTTCCCTTTTATAATAACTCGTAGTTCTTATTACGCTTAGGCAATTTAACACACAAATTCTTGGGTCTAGACATACGTTTGGGTCAAGTTTCATCGAATTCTGAGAATGCTCAAAATTTAGCTGTTTTACACGGTTTTCTTAAGACAAGTTTGTTTTCATTTTATACTAACCTGTAGGTATTATTACGTTTCGGAAATTAACCACACATATTCTTGGGTCTAGACCAACGATAGGGTCATTTTTCGTCGAATTCTGTGAACGTTCAAAAGTTAACTATTTTGCACGGATTTATTAAAACAAATTTGTTTCCCTTTTATACTAACTTTTAGATATTATTACGCTTAGAAAATTACCACACTAATGCTTGGGTTTAGACCAACGTTCGGGACAGGTTTCGTCGAATTCTGAGAACGTTCAAAATTTAGCTGTTTTGCACGGTTTTATTAATGCAAGTTTGTTTCTCTTTTATACTAACTTGTAGTTATTATTACGTTTAGTAAATTTACAACACAAATGGATGGGTCTAGACCTGCGATTGGATCAAGTTTCGTTGAATTATGAGAACGTTCAAAAGTTAGCTGTTTTGCACGGTTTTATTAAAACAAGTTTGTTTCCCTTTTATACTAACTTGTAGTTATTATTACGCTTAGAAAATTTAACACACAAACTCTTGGGTCTAGACCTACGTTTGGGTCAAGTTTCGTCAAATTCTGAGAATGCTCAAATTTTAGTTGTTTTGCACGGTTTTATTAAAACAAGTTTGTTTCCCTTTTATACTAACTTATAGTTATTATTACGCTTAGCAAATTTACAACACAAATGCTTGGGTCTAGACCAACGTTTGGGTCAAGTTTCGTCGAATTCTGAAAACGTTCAAAATTTAGTTGTTTTGCACGGTTTTATTAAACAAAGTTTATTTCCCTTTTATACTAACTTGTAATTATTATTACGTTTAGCAAATTTACAACACAAATGCTTGGGTCTAGACCAACATTTGGGTCAAGTTTCGTCGAATTCTGAGAACTTTGAAAATTTAGCTATTTTGCACGGTTTTATTGAAGCAAGTTTGTTTCCCTTTTTATACTAACTTATAGTTATTATTACGCTTAGCAAATTTACAACACAAATGCTTGGGTCTAGACCAACGTTTGGGTCAAGTTTCGTCGAATTCTGAGAACGTTCAAAATTTAGTTGTTTTGCACGGTTTTATTAAACAAAGTTTATTTCCCTTTTATACTAACTTGTAATTATTAATACGTTTAGCAAATTTACAACACAAATGCTTGGGTCTAGACCAACATTTGGGTCAAGTTTCGTCGAATTCTGAGAACGTTCAAAATTTAGCTGTTTTGCACGTTTAGTAAATTTATTATTACGTTTAGCTGTTTTGCAAGTTTCGTCAAGTTTGTTTCTCTTTTATAGTAACTTGTAGTTATTATTACGTTTAGTAAATTTACAACACAAATGGATGGGTCTAGACCTGCGATTGGATCAAGTTTCGTTGAATTCTGAGAACGTTCAAAAGTTAGCTGTTTTGCACGGTTTTATTAAAACAAGTTTGTTTCCCTTTTATACTAACTTGTAGTTATTATTACGCTTAGAAAATTTAACACACAAACTCTTGGGTCTAGACCTACGTTTGGGTCAAGTTTCGTCAAATTCTGAGAATGCTCAAATTTTAGTTGTTTTGCATGGTTTTATTAAAACAAGTTTGTTTCCCTTTTATACTAACTTATAGTTATTATTACGCTTAGCAAATTTACAACACAAATGCTTGGGTCTAGACCAACGTTTGGGTCAAGTTTCGTCGAATTCTGAGAACGTTCAAAATTTAGTTGTTTTGCACGATTTTATTAAACAAAGTTTATTTCCCTTTTATACTAACTTGTAATTATTATTATGTTTAGCAAATTTACACCACAAATGCTTGGGTCTAGACCAACATTTGGGTCAAGTTTCGTCAAATTCTGAGAACGTTGAAAATTTAGCTATTTTGCACGGTTTTATTGAAGCAAGTTTGTTTCCCTTTTTATACTAACTTGTAGTTATTATTACGCTTAACAAATTTACAACACAAATGGATGGGTCTAGACCTGCGATTGGGTCAAGTTTCGTCGAATTCTGAAAACGTTCAAAAGTTAGCTGTTTAGCACGATTTTATTAAAGCAAGTTTGTTTCCCTTTTATACTAGCTTTTAGTTATTATTACGCTTAGAAAATTTAACACACAAATGTTTGGGTCTAGACCAACCTTTGGGACAAGTTTCGTCGAATTCTGATAACGTTCAAAATTTAGCTGTTTTGCACGGTTTTATTAAAGCAAGTTTGTTTCCCTTTTATACTAACTTGTAGTTATTATTACGCTTAGCAAATGTATAACACAAATGCTTGGGTCTAGATCTACGTTTGGGTCAAGTTTCGTAACATTTTGAGAACGATCAAAATTTTGCTGATCTGCACAGTTTTTTTAAACCAAGTTTGTTTCCCTTTTATAATAACTCGTAGTTCTTATTACGCTTAGGCAATTTAACACACAAATTCTTGGGTCTAGACATACGTTTGGGTCAAGTTTCATCGAATTCTGAGAATGCTCAAAATTTAGCTGTTTTACACGGTTTTCTTAAGACAAGTTTGTTTTCATTTTATACTAACCTGTAGGTATTATTACGTTTCGGAAATTAACCACACATATTCTTGGGTCTAGACCAACGATAGGGTCATTTTTCGTCGAATTCTGTGAACGTTCAAAAGTTAACTATTTTGCACGGATTTATTAAAACAAATTTGTTTCCCTTTTATACTAACTTTTAGATATTATTACGCTTAGAAAATTACCACACTAATGCTTGGGTTTAGACCAACGTTCGGGACAGGTTTCGTCGAATTCTGAGAACGTTCAAAATTTAGCTGTTTTGCACGGGTTTATTAATGCGAGTTTGTTTCTCTTTTATAGTAACTTGTAGTTATTATTACGTTTAGGAAATTTACAACACAAATGGATGGGTCTAGACCTGCGATTGGATCAAGTTTCGTTGAATTCTGAGAACGTTCAAAAGTTAGCTGTTTTGCACGGTTTTATTAAAACAAGTTTGTTTCCCTTTTATACTAACTTGTAGTTATTATTACGCTTAGAAAATTTAACACACAAACTCTTGGGTCTAGACCTACGTTTGGGTCAAGTTTCGTCAAATTCTGAGAATGCTCAAATTTTAGTTGTTTTGCACGGTTTTATTAAAACAAGTTTGTTTCCCTTTTATACTAACTTATAGTTATTATTACGCTTAGCAAATTTACAACACAAATGCTTGGGTCTAGACCAACGTTTGGGTCAAGTTTCGTCGAATTCTGAAAACGTTCAAAATTTAGTTGTTTTGCACGGTTTTATTAAACAAAGTTTATTTCCCTTTTATACTAACTTGTAATTATTATTACGTTTAGCAAATTTACAACACAAATGCTTGGGTCTAGACCAACATTTGGGTCAAGTTTCGTCGAATTCTGAGAACGTTGAAAATTTAGCTATTTTGCACGATTTTATTGAAGCAAGTTTGTTTCCCTTTTTATACTAACTTATAGTTATTATTACGCTTAGCAAATTTACAACACAAATGCTTGGGTCTAGACCTGCGATTGGATCAAGTTTCGTCGAATTCTGAGAACGTTGAAAATTTAGCTATTTTGCACGGTTTTATTGAAGCAAGTTTGTTTCCCTTTTTATACTAACTTGTAGTTATTATTACGCTTAGCAAATTTACAACACAAATGGATGGGTCTAGACCTGCGATTGGGTCAAGTTTCGTCGAATTCTGAGAACGTTCAAAAGTTAGCTGTTTTGCACGGTTTTATTAAAGCAAGTTTGTTTCCCTTTTATACTAGCTTTTAGTTATTATTACGCTTAGAAAATTTAACACACAAATATTTGGGTCTAGACCAACCTTTGGGACAGGTTTCGTCGAATTGTGATAACGTTCAAAATTTAGCTGTTTTGCACGGTTTTATTAAAGCAAGTTTGTTTCCCTTTTATACTAACTTGTAGTTATTATTACGCTTAGCAAATGTATAACACAAATGCTTGGGTCTAGATCTACGTTTGGGTCAAGTTTCGTAACATTTTGAGAACGATCAAAATTTTGCTGATCTGCACAGTTTTTTTAAACCAAGTTTGTTTCCCTTTTATAATAACTCGTAGTTCTTATTACGCTTAGGCAATTTAACACACAAATTCTTGGGTCAAGACATACGTTTGGGTCAAGTTTCATCGAATTCTGAGAATGCTCAAAATTTAGCTGTTTTACACGGTTTTCTTAAGACAAGTTTGTTTTCATTTTATACTAACTTGTAGGTATTATTACGCTTCGAAAATTTACCACACATATTCTTGGGTCTAGACCAACGATAGGGTCATTTTTCGTCGAATTCTGTGAACGTTCAAAAGTTAACTATTTTGCACGGATTTATTAAAACAAGTTTGTTTCCCTTTTATACTAACTTGTAGATATTATTACGCTTAGAAAATTACCACACTAATGCTTGGGTTTAGACCAACGTTCGGGACAGGTTTCGTCGAATTCTGAGAACGTTCAAAATTTAGCTGTTTTGCACGGTTTTATTAATGCAAGTTTGTTTCTCTTTTATACTAACTTGTAGTTATTATTACGTTTAGTAAATTTACAACACAAATGGATGGGTCTAGACCTGCGATTGGATCAAGTTTCGTTGAATTCTGAGAACGTTCAAAAGTTAGCTGTTTTGCACGGTTTTATTAAAACAAGTTTGTTTCCCTTTTATACTAACTTGTAGTTATTATTACGCTTAGAAAATTTAACACACAAACTCTTGGGTCTAGACCTACGTTTGGGTCAAGTTTCGTCAAATTCTGAGAATGCTCAAATTTTAGTTGTTTTGCACGGTTTTATTAAAACAAGTTTGTTTCCCTTTTATACTAACTTATAGTTATTATTACGCTTAGCAAATTTACAACACAAATGCTTGGGTCTAGATCAACGTTTGGGTCAAGTTTCGTCAAATTCTGAGAACGTTCAAAATTTAGTTGTTTTGCACGGTTTTATTAAACAAACTTTATTTCCCTTTTATACTAACTGGTAATTATTATTACGTTTATCAAATTTACAACACAAATGCTTGGGTCTAGACCAACATTTGGGTCAAGTTTCGTCGAATTCTGAGAACGTTGAAAATTTAGCTATTTTGCACGGTTTTATTGAAGCAAGTTTGTTTCCCTTTTTATACTAACTTGTAGTTATTATTACGCTTAGCAAATTTACAACACAAATGGATGGGTCTAGACCTGCGATTGGGTCAAGTTTCGTCGAATTCTGAGAACGTTCAAAAGTTAGCTGTTTTGCACGGTTTTATTAAAGCAAGTTGGTTTCCCTTTTATACTAGCTTTTAGTTATTATTACGCTTAGAAAATTAACACACAAATGTTTGGGTCTAGACCAACCTTTGGGACAGGTTTCGTCGAATTGTGATAACGTTCAAAATTTAGCTGTTTTGCACGGTTTTATTAAAGCAAGTTTGTTTCCCTTTTATACTAACTTGTAGTTATTATTACGCTTAGCAAATGTATAACACAAATGCTTGGGTCTAGATCTACGTTTGGGTCAAGTTTCGTAACATTTTGAGAACGATCAAAATTTTGCTGATCTGCACAGTTTTTTTAAACCAAGTTTGTTTCCCTTTTATAATAACTCGTAGTTCTTATTACGCTTAGGCAATTTAACACACAAATTCTTGGGTCTAGACATACGTTTGGGTCAAGTTTCATCGAATTCTGAGAATGTTCAAAATTTAGCTGTTTTACACGGTTTTCTTAAGACAAGTTTGTTTTCATTTTATACTAACTTGTAGGTATTATTACGCTTCGGAAATTTACCACACATATTCTTGGGTCTAGACCAACGATAGGGTCATTTTTCGTCGAATTCTGTGAACGTTCAAAAGTTAACTATTTTGCACGGATTTATTAAAACAACTTTGTTTCCCTTTTATACTAACTTGTAGATATTATTACGCTTAGAAAATTACCACACTAATGCTTGGGTTTAGACCAACGTTCGGGACAGGTTTCGTCGAATTCTGAGAACGTTCAAAATTTAGCTGTTTTGCACGGTTTTATTAATGCAAGTTTGTTTCTCTTTTATACTAACTTGTAGTTATTATTACGTTTAGTAAATTTACAACACAAATGGATGGGTCTAGACCTGCGATTGGATCAAGTTTCGTTGAATTCTGAGAACGTTCAAAAGTTAGCTGTTTTGCACGGTTTTATTAAAACAAGTTTGTTTCCCTTTTATACTAACTTGTAGTTATTATTACGCTTAGAAAATTTAACACACAAACTCTTGGGTCTAGACCTACGTTTGGGTCAAGTTTCGTCAAATTCTGAGAATGCTCAAATTTTAGTTGTTTTGCATGGTTTTATTAAAACAAGTTTGTTTCCCTTTTATACTAACTTATAGTTATTATTACGCTTAGCAAATTTACAACACAAATGCTTGGGTCTAGACCAACGTTTGGGTCAAGTTTCGTCGAATTCTGAGAACGTTCAAAATTTAGTTGTTTTGCACGATTTTATTAAACAAAGTTTATTTCCCTTTTATACTAACTTGTAATTATTATTATGTTTAGCAAATTTACACCACAAATGCTTGGGTCTAGACCAACATTTGGGTCAAGTTTCGTCGAATTCTGAGAACGTTGAAAATTTAGCTATTTTGCACGGTTTTATTGAAGCAAGTTTGTTTCCCTTTTTATACTAACTTGTAGTTATTATTACGCTTAACAAATTTACAACACAAATGGATGGGTCTAGACCTGCGATTGGGTCAAGTTTCGTCGAATTCTGAAAACGTTCAAAAGTTAGCTGTTTAGCACGATTTTATTAAAGCAAGTTTGTTTCCCTTTTATACTAGCTTTTAGTTATTATTACGCTTAGAAAATTTAACACACAAATGTTTGGGTCTAGACCAACCTTTGGGACAAGTTTCGTCGAATTCTGATAACGTTCAAAATTTAGCTGTTTTGCACGGTTTTATTAAAGCAAGTTTGTTTCCCTTTTATACTAACTTGTAGTTATTATTACGCTTAGCAAATGTATAACACAAATGCTTGGGTCTAGATCTACGTTTGGGTCAAGTTTCGTAACATTTTGAGAACGATCAAAATTTTGCTGATCTGCACAGTTTTTTTAAACCAAGTTTGTTTCCCTTTTATAATAACTCGTAGTTCTTATTACGCTTAGGCAATTTAACACACAAATTCTTGGGTCTAGACATACGTTTGGGTCAAGTTTCATCGAATTCTGAGAATGCTCAAAATTTAGCTGTTTTACACGGTTTTCTTAAGACAAGTTTGTTTTCATTTTATACTAACCTGTAGGTATTATTACGTTTCGGAAATTAACCACACATATTCTTGGGTCTAGACCAACGATAGGGTCATTTTTCGTCGAATTCTGTGAACGTTCAAAAGTTAACTATTTTGCACGGATTTATTAAAACAAATTTGTTTCCCTTTTATACTAACTTTTAGATATTATTACGCTTAGAAAATTACCACACTAATGCTTGGGTTTAGACCAACGTTCGGGACAGGTTTCGTCGAATTCTGAGAACGTTCAAAATTTAGCTGTTTTGCACGGTTTTATTAATGCAAGTTTGTTTCTCTTTTATACTAACTTGTAGTTATTATTACGTTTAGTAAATTTACAACACAAATGGATGGGTCTAGACCTGCGATTGGATCAAGTTTCGTTGAATTATGAGAACGTTCAAAAGTTAGCTGTTTTGCACGGTTTTATTAAAACAAGTTTGTTTCCCTTTTATACTAACTTGTAGTTATTATTACGCTTAGAAAATTTAACACACAAACTCTTGGGTCTAGACCTACGTTTGGGTCAAGTTTCGTCAAATTCTGAGAATGCTCAAATTTTAGTTGTTTTGCACGGTTTTATTAAAACAAGTTTGTTTCCCTTTTATACTAACTTATAGTTATTATTACGCTTAGCAAATTTACAACACAAATGCTTTGGTCTAGACCAACGTTTGGGTCAAGTTTCGTCGAATTCTGAAAACGTTCAAAATTTAGTTGTTTTGCACGGTTTTATTAAACAAAGTTTATTTCCCTTTTATACTAACTTGTAATTATTATTACGTTTAGCAAATTTACAACACAAATGCTTGGGTCTAGACCAACATTTGGGTCAAGTTTCGTCGAATTCTGAGAACGTTGAAAATTTAGCTATTTTGCACGGTTTTATTGAAGCAAGTTTGTTTCCCTTTTTATACTAACTTATAGTTATTATTACGCTTAGCAAATTTACAACACAAATGCTTGGGTCTAGACCAACGTTTGGGTCAAGTTTCGTCGAATTCTGAGAACGTTCAAAATTTAGTTGTTTTGCACGGTTTTATTAAACAAAGTTTATTTCCCTTTTATACTAACTTGTAATTATTAATACGTTTAGCAAATTTACAACACAAATGCTTGGGTCTAGACCAACATTTGGGTCAAGTTTCGTCGAATTCTTAGAACGTTCAAAATTTAGCTGTTTTGCACGGTTTTATTAATGCAAGTTTGTTTCTCTTTTATAGTAACTTGTAGTTATTATTACGTTTAGGAAATTTACAACACAAATGGATGGGTCTAGACCTGCGATTGGATCAAGTTTCGTTGAATTCTGAGAACGTTCAAAAGTTAGCTGTTTTGCACGGTTTTATTAAAACAAGTTTGTTTCCCTTTTATACTAACTTGTAGTTATTATTACGCTTAGAAAATTTAACACACAAACTCTTGGGTCTACACGTACGTTTGGGTCAAGTTTCGTCAAATTCTGAGAATGCTCAAATTTTAGTTGTTTTGCACGGTTTTATTAAAACAAGTTTGTTTCCCTTTTATACTAACTTATAGTTATTATTACGCTTAGCAAATTTACAACACAAATGCTTGGGTCTAGACCAACGTTTGGGTCAAATTTCGTCGAATTCTGAGAACGTTCAAAATTTAGTTGTTTTGCACGGTTTTATTAAACAAAGTTTGTTTCCCTTTTATACTAACTTGTAATTATTATTACGTTTAGCAAATTTACAACACAAATGCTTGGGTCTAGACCAACATTTGGGTCAACTTTCGTCGAATTCTGAGAACGTTGAAAATTTAGCTATTTTGCACGGTTTTATTAATGCAAGTTTGTTTCTCTTTTATACTAACTTGTAGTTATTATTACGTTTAGCAAATTTACAACACAAATGGATGGGTCTAGACCTGCGATTGGATCAAGTTTCGTTGAATTCTGAGAACGTTCAAAAGTTAGCTGTTTTGCACGGTTTTATTAAAACAAGTTTGTTTCCCTTTTATACTAACTTGTACTTATTATTACGCTTAGCAAATTTACCACACAAATGCTTGGGTCTAGACCAACATTCGGGACAGGTTTCGTCGAATCCTGAGAACGTTCAAAATTTAGCTGTTTTGCACGGTTATATTAAAGCAAGTTTGTTTCCCTTTTATACTAACTTGTAGTTATTATTACGCTTAGCAAATATATAACACAAATGCTTGGGTCTAGATCTACGTTTGGGTCAAGTTTCGTAAAATTTTGAGAACGATCAAAATTTTGCTGTTTTGCACAGTTTTTTTAAACCAAGTATGTTTCCCTTTTATAATAACTCGTAGTTCTTATTACGCTTAGGCAATTTAACACACAAATTCTTGGATCTAGACATACGTTTGGGTCAAGTTTCATCGAATTGTAAGAATGCTCAAAATTTAGCTGTTTTACACGGTTTTATTAAGACAAGTTGGTTTTCATTTTATACTAACTTGTAGGTATTATTACGCTTCGAAAATTTACCACACATATTCTTCGGTCTAGACCAACGATGGGGTCATGTTTCGTCGAATTCTGTGAACGTTCAAAAGTTAACTATTTTGCACGGATTTATTAAAACAAGTTTGTTTCCCTTTTATACTAACTTGTAGTTATTATTACGCTTAGAAAATTACCACACTAATGCTTGGGTTTAGACCAACGTTCGGGACAGATTTCGTCGAATTCTGAGAACGTTCAAAATTTAGCTGTGTTGCACTGTTTTATTAATGCAAGTTTGTTTCTCTTTTATACTAACTTGTAGTCATTATTACGTTTAGCAAATTTACAACACAAATGGATGGGTATAGACCTGCTATTGGATCAAGTTTTGTTGAATTCTGAGAACGTTCAAAAGTTAGCTGTTTTGCACGGTTTTATTAAAACAAGTTTGTTTCCCTTTTGTACTAACTTGTAGTTATTATTACGCTTAGAAAATTTAACACACAAACTATTGGGTCTAGACCAACGTTTGGGTCAAGTTTCGTCAAATTATGAGAATGCTCAAATTTTAGTTATTTTGCACGGTTTTATTAAAACAAGTTTGTTTCCCTTTTATACTAACTTATAGTTATTATTACGCTTAGCAAATTTACAACACAAATGCTTGGGTCTAGACCAACGTTTGGATCAAGTTTCGTCGAATTCTGAGAACGTTCAAAATTTAGTTGTTTTGCACGGTTTTATTAAACAAAGTTTATTTCCCTTTTATACTAACTTGTAATTATTATTACGTTTAGCAAATTTACAACACAAATGCTTGGGTCTAGACCAACATTTGGGTCAAGTTTCGTCGAATTCTGAGAACGTTGAAAATTTAGCTATTTTGCACGGTTTTATTGAAGCAAGTTTGTTTTCCTTTTTATACTAACTTGTAGTTATTATTACGCTTAGAAAATTACCACACTAATGGATGGGTCTAGACCTGCGATTGGGTCAAGTTTCGTCGAATTCTGAGAACGTTCAAAAGTTAGCTGTTTTGCACGGTTTTATTAAAGCAAGTTTGTTTCCCTTTTATACTAACTTGTAGTTATTATTACGCTTAGCAAATGTATAACACAAATGCTTGGGTCTAGATCTACGTTTGGGTCAAGTTTCGTAAAATTTTGAGAACGATCAAAATTTTGCTGTTCTGCACAGTTTTTTTAAACCAAGTTTGTTTCCCTTTTATAATAACTCGTAGTTCTTATTACGCTTTGGCAATTTAACACACAAATTCTTGGGTCTAGACATACGTTTGGGTCAAGTTTCATCGAATTGTAAGAATGCTCAAAATTTAGCTATTTTACACGGTTTTATTAAGACAAGTTTGTTTTCATTTTCTACTAACTTGTAGGTATTATTACGCTTCGAAAATTTACCACACATATTCTTGGGTCTAGATCAACGATGGGGTCATGTTTCGTCGAATTCTGTGAACGTTCAAAAGTTAACTATTTTGCACGGATTTATTAAAACAACTTTGTTTCCCTTTTATACTAACTTGTAGATATTATTACGCTTAGAAAATTTAACACACAAACTATTGGGTCTAGACCTACGTTTGGGTCAAGTTTCGTCAAATTCTGAGAATGCTCAAATTTTAGTTGTTTTGCACGGTTTTATTAAAACAAGTTTGTTTCCCTTTTATACTAACTTATAGTTATTATTACGCTTAGCAAATTTACCACACAAATGCTTGGGTCTAGACCAACATTCGGGACAGGTTTCGTCGAATCCTGAGAACGTTCAAAATTTAGCTGTTTTGCACGGTTATATTAAAGCAAGTTTGTTTCCCTTTTATACTAACTTGTAGTTATTATTACGCTTAGCAAATGTATAACACAAATGCTTGGGTCTAGATCTACGTTTGGGTCAAGTTTCGTAAAATTTTGAGAACGATCAAAATTTTGCTGTTCTGCACAGTTTTTTTAAACCAAGTATGTTTCCCTTTTATAATAACTCGTAGTTCTTATTACGCTTAGGCAATTTAACACACAAATTCTTGGATCTAGACATACGTTTGGGTCAAGTTTCATCGAATTGTAAGAATGCTCAAAATTTAGCTGTTTTACACGGTTTTATTAAGACAAGTTGGTTTTCATTTTATACTAACTTGTAGGTATTATTACGCTTCGAAAATTTACCACACATATTCTTCGGTCTAGACCAACGATGGGGTCATGTTTCGTCGAATTCTGTGAACGTTCAAAAGTTAACTATTTTGCACGGATTTATTAAAACAAGTTTGTTTCCCTTTTATACTAACTTGTAGTTATTATTACGCTTAGAAAATTACCACACTAATGCTTGGGTTTAGACCAACGTTCGGGACAGATTTCGTCGAATTCTGAGAACGTTCAAAATTTAGCTGTGTTGCACTGTTTTATTAATGCAAGTTTGTTTCTCTTTTATACTAACTTGTAGTCATTATTACGTTTAGCAAATTTACAACACAAATGGATGGGTATAGACCTGCTATTGGATCAAGTTTTGTTGAATTCTGAGAACGTTCAAAAGTTAGCTGTTTTGCACGGTTTTATTAAAACAAGTTTGTTTCCCTTTTGTACTAACTTGTAGTTATTATTACGCTTAGAAAATTTAACACACAAACTATTGGGTCTAGACCAACGTTTGGGTCAAGTTTCGTCAAATTATGAGAATGCTCAAATTTTAGTTATTTTGCACGGTTTTATTAAAACAAGTTTGTTTCCCTTTTATACTAACTTATAGTTATTATTACGCTTAGCAAATTTACAACACAAATGCTTGGGTCTAGACCAACGTTTGGATCAAGTTTCGTCGAATTCTGAGAACGTTCAAAATTTAGTTGTTTTGCACGGTTTTATTAATTTATTTCCCTTTTATACTAACTTGTAATTATTATTACGTTTAGCAAATTTACAACACAAATGCTTGGGTCTAGACCAACATTTGGGTCAAGTTTCGTCGAATTCTGAGAACGTTGAAAATTTAGCTATTTTGCACGGTTTTATTGAAGCAAGTTTGTTTTCCTTTTTATACTAACTTGTAGTTATTATTACGCTTAGAAAATTACCACACTAATGGATGGGTCTAGACCTGCGATTGGGTCAAGTTTCGTCGAATTCTGAGAACGTTCAAAAGTTAGCTGTTTTGCACGGTTTTATTAAAGCAAGTTTGTTTCCCTTTTATACTAACTTGTAGTTATTATTACGCTTAGCAAATGTATAACACAAATGCTTGGGTCTAGATCTACGTTTGGGTCAAGTTTCGTAAAATTTTGAGAACGATCAAAATTTTGCTGTTCTGCACAGTTTTTTTAAACCAAGTTTGTTTCCCTTTTATAATAACTCGTAGTTCTTATTACGCTTTGGCAATTTAACACACAATTTCTTGGGTCTAGACATACGTTTGGGTCAAGTTTCATCGAATTGTAAGAATGCTCAAAATTTAGCTATTTTACACGGTTTTATTAAGACAAGTTTGTTTTCATTTTCTACTAACTTGTAGGTATTATTACGCTTCGAAAATTTACCACACATATTCTTGGGTCTAGATCAACGATGGGGTCATGTTTCGTCGAATTCTGTGAACGTTCAAAAGTTAACTATTTTGCACGGATTTATTAAAACAACTTTGTTTCCCTTTTATACTAACTTGTAGATATTATTACGCTTAGAAAATTTAACACACAAACTATTGGGTCTAGACCTACGTTTGGGTCAAGTTTCGTCAAATTCTGAGAATGCTCAAATTTTAGTTGTTTTGCACGGTTTTATTAAAACAAGTTTGTTTCCCTTTTATACTAACTTATAGTTATTATTACGCTTAGCAAATTTACCACACAAATGCTTGGGTCTAGACCAACATTCGGGACAGGTTTCGTCGAATCCTGAGAACGTTCAAAATTTAGCTGTTTTGCACGGTTATATTAAAGCAAGTTTGTTTCCCTTTTATACTAACTTGTAGTTATTATTACGCTTAGCAAATGTATAACACAAATGCTTGGGTCTAGATCTACGTTTGGGTCAAGTTTCGTAAAATTTTGAGAACGATCAAAATTTTGCTGTTCTGCACAGTTTTTTTAAACCAAGTATGTTTCCCTTTTATAATAACTCGTAGTTCTTATTACGCTTAGGCAATTTAACACACAAATTCTTGGATCTAGACATACGTTTGGGTCAAGTTTCATCGAATTGTAAGAATGCTCAAAATTTAGCTGTTTTACACGGTTTTATTAAGACAAGTTGGTTTTCATTTTATACTAACTTGTAGGTATTATTACGCTTCGAAAATTTACCACACATATTCTTCGGTCTAGACCAACGATGGGGTCATGTTTCGTCGAATTCTGTGAACGTTCAAAAGTTAACTATTTTGCACGGATTTATTAAAACAAGTTTGTTTCCCTTTTATACTAACTTGTAGTTATTATTACGCTTAGAAAATTACCACACTAATGCTTGGGTTTAGACCAACGTTCGGGACAGATTTCGTCGAATTCTGAGAACGTTCAAAATTTAGCTGTGTTGCACTGTTTTATTAATGCAAGTTTGTTTCTCTTTTATACTAACTTGTAGTCATTATTACGTTTAGCAAATTTACAACACAAATGGATGGGTATAGACCTGCTATTGGATCAAGTTTTGTTGAATTCTGAGAACGTTCAAAAGTTAGCTGTTTTGCACGGTTTTATTAAAACAAGTTTGTTTCCCTTTTGTACTAACTTGTAGTTATTATTACGCTTAGAAAATTTAACACACAAACTATTGGGTCTAGACCAACGTTTGGGTCATGTTTCGTCAAATTATGAGAATGCTCAAATTTTAGTTATTTTGCACGGTTTTATTAAAACAAGTTTGTTTCCCTTTTATACTAACTTATAGTTATTATTACGCTTAGCAAATTTACAACACAAATGCTTGGGTCTAGACCAACGTTTGGATCAAGTTTCGTCGAATTCTGAGAACGTTCAAAATTTAGTTGTTTTGCACGGTTTTATTAATTTATTTCCCTTTTATACTAACTTGTAATTATTATTACGTTTAGCAAATTTACAACACAAATGCTTGGGTCTAGACCAACATTTGGGTCAAGTTTCGTCGAATTCTGAGAACGTTGAAAATTTAGCTATTTTGCACGGTTTTATTGAAGCAAGTTTGTTTTCCTTTTTATACTAACTTGTAGTTATTATTACGCTTAGAAAATTACCACACTAATGGATGGGTCTAGACCTGCGATTGGGTCAAGTTTCGTCGAATTCTGAGAACGTTCAAAAGTTAGCTGTTTTGCACGGTTTTATTAAAGCAAGTTTGTTTCCCTTTTATACTAACTTGTAGTTATTATTACGCTTAGCAAATGTATAACACAAATGCTTGGGTCTAGATCTACGTTTGGGTCAAGTTTCGTAAAATTTTGAGAACGATCAAAATTTTGCTGTTCTGCACAGTTTTTTTAAACCAAGTTTGTTTCCCTTTTATAATAACTCGTAGTTCTTATTACGCTTTGGCAATTTAACACACAATTTCTTGGGTCTAGACATACGTTTGGGTCAAGTTTCATCGAATTGTAAGAATGCTCAAAATTTAGCTATTTTACACGGTTTTATTAAGACAAGTTTGTTTTCATTTTCTACTAACTTGTAGGTATTATTACGCTTCGAAAATTTACCACACATATTCTTGGGTCTAGATCAACGATGGGGTCATGTTTCGTCGAATTCTGTGAACGTTCAAAAGTTAACTATTTTGCACGGATTTATTAAAACAACTTTGTTTCCCTTTTATACTAACTTGTAGATATTATTACGCTTAGAAAATTTAACACACAAACTATTGGGTCTAGACCTACGTTTGGGTCAAGTTTCGTCAAATTCTGAGAATGCTCAAATTTTAGTTGTTTTGCACGGTTTTATTAAAACAAGTTTGTTTCCCTTTTATACTAACTTATAGTTATTATTACGCTTAGCAAATTTACCACACAAATGCTTGGGTCTAGACCAACATTCGGGACAGGTTTCGTCGAATCCTGAGAACGTTCAAAATTTAGCTGTTTTGCACGGTTATATTAAAGCAAGTTTGTTTCCCTTTTATACTAACTTGTAGTTATTATTACGCTTAGCAAATGTATAACACAAATGCTTGGGTCTAGATCTACGTTTGGGTCAAGTTTCGTAAAATTTTGAGAACGATCAAAATTTTGCTGTTCTGCACAGTTTTTTTAAACCAAGTATGTTTCCCTTTTATAATAACTCGTAGTTCTTATTACGCTTAGGCAATTTAACACACAAATTCTTGGATCTAGACATACGTTTGGGTCAAGTTTCATCGAATTGTAAGAATGCTCAAAATTTAGCTGTTTTACACGGTTTTATTAAGACAAGTTGGTTTTCATTTTATACTAACTTGTAGGTATTATTACGCTTCGAAAATTTACCACACATATTCTTCGGTCTAGACCAACGATGGGGTCATGTTTCGTCGAATTCTGTGAACGTTCAAAAGTTAACTATTTTGCACGGATTTATTAAAACAAGTTTGTTTCCCTTTTATACTAACTTGTAGTTATTATTACGCTTAGAAAATTACCACACTAATGCTTGGGTTTAGACCAACGTTCGGGACAGATTTCGTCGAATTCTGAGAACGTTCAAAATTTAGCTGTGTTGCACTGTTTTATTAATGCAAGTTTGTTTCTCTTTTATACTAACTTGTAGTCATTATTACGTTTAGCAAATTTACAACACAAATGGATGGGTATAGACCTGCTATTGGATCAAGTTTTGTTGAATTCTGAGAACGTTCAAAAGTTAGCTGTTTTGCACGGTTTTATTAAAACAAGTTTGTTTCCCTTTTGTACTAACTTGTAGTTATTATTACGCTTAGAAAATTTAACACACAAACTATTGGGTCTAGACCAACGTTTGGGTCATGTTTCGTCAAATTATGAGAATGCTCAAATTTTAGTTATTTTGCACGGTTTTATTAAAACAAGTTTGTTTCCCTTTTATACTAACTTATAGTTATTATTACGCTTAGCAAATTTACAACACAAATGCTTGGGTCTAGACCAACGTTTGGATCAAGTTTCGTCGAATTCTGAGAACGTTCAAAATTTAGTTGTTTTGCACGGTTTTATTAATTTATTTCCCTTTTATACTAACTTGTAATTATTATTACGTTTAGCAAATTTACAACACAAATGCTTGGGTCTAGACCAACATTTGGGTCAAGTTTCGTCGAATTCTGAGAACGTTGAAAATTTAGCTATTTTGCACGGTTTTATTGAAGCAAGTTTGTTTTCCTTTTTATACTAACTTGTAGTTATTATTACGCTTAGAAAATTACCACACTAATGGATGGGTCTAGACCTGCGATTGGGTCAAGTTTCGTCGAATTCTGAGAACGTTCAAAAGTTAGCTGTTTTGCACGGTTTTATTAAAGCAAGTTTGTTTCCCTTTTATACTAACTTGTAGTTATTATTACGCTTAGCAAATGTATAACACAAATGCTTGGGTCTAGATCTACGTTTGGGTCAAGTTTCGTAAAATTTTGAGAACGATCAAAATTTTGCTGTTCTGCACAGTTTTTTTAAACCAAGTTTGTTTCCCTTTTATAATAACTCGTAGTTCTTATTACGCTTTGGCAATTTAACACACAATTTCTTGGGTCTAGACATACGTTTGGGTCAAGTTTCATCGAATTGTAAGAATGCTCAAAATTTAGCTATTTTACACGGTTTTATTAAGACAAGTTTGTTTTCATTTTCTACTAACTTGTAGGTATTATTACGCTTCGAAAATTTACCACACATATTCTTGGGTCTAGATCAACGATGGGGTCATGTTTCGTCGAATTCTGTGAACGTTCAAAAGTTAACTATTTTGCACGGATTTATTAAAACAACTTTGTTTCCCTTTTATACTAACTTGTAGATATTATTACGCTTAGAAAATTTAACACACAAACTATTGGGTCTAGACCTACGTTTGGGTCAAGTTTCGTCAAATTCTGAGAATGCTCAAATTTTAGATGTTTTGCACGGTTTTATTAAAACAAGTTTGTTTCCCTTTTATACTAACTTGTAGTTATTATTACGCTTAGCAAATTTACCACACAAATGCTTGGGTCTAGACCAACATTCGGGACAGGTTTCGTCGAATCCTGAGAACGTTCAAAATTTAGCTGTTTTGCACGGTTATATTAAAGCAAGTTTGTTTCCCTTTTATACTAACTTGTAGTTATTATTACGCTTAGCAAATGTATAACACAAATGCTTGGGTCTAGATCTACGTTTGGGTCAAGTTTCGTAAAATTTTGAGAACGATCAAAATTTTGCTGTTCTGCACAGTTTTTTTAAACCAAGTATGTTTCCCTTTTATAATAACTCGTAGTTCTTATTACGCTTAGGCAATTTAACACACAAATTCTTGGATCTAGACATACGTTTGGGTCAAGTTTCATCGAATTGTAAGAATGCTCAAAATTTAGCTGTTTTACACGGTTTTATTAAGACAAGTTGGTTTTCATTTTATACTAACTTGTAGGTATTATTACGCTTCGAAAATTTACCACACATATTCTTCGGTCTAGACCAACGATGGGGTCATGTTTCGTCGAATTCTGTGAACGTTCAAAAGTTAACTATTTTGCACGGATTTATTAAAACAAGTTTGTTTCCCTTTTATACTAACTTGTAGTTATTATTACGCTTAGAAAATTACCACACTAATGCTTGGGTTTAGACCAACGTTCGGGACAGATTTCGTCGAATTCTGAGAACGTTCAAAATTTAGCTGTGTTGCACTGTTTTATTAATGCAAGTTTGTTTCTCTTTTATACTAACTTGTAGTCATTATTACGTTTAGCAAATTTACAACACAAATAGATGGGTCTAGACCTGCTATTGGATCAAGTTTTGTTGAATTCTGAGAACGTTCAAAAGTTAGCTGTTTTGCACGGTTTTATTAAAACAAGTTTGTTTCCCTTTTGTACTAACTTGTAGTTATTATTACGCTTAGAAAATTTAACACACAAACTATTGGGTCTAGACCAACGTTTGGGTCTAGACCAACGTTTGGGTCAAGTTTCGTCAAATTATGAGAATGCTCAAATTTTAGTTATTTTGCACGGTTTTATTAAAACAAGTTTGTTTCCCTTTTATACTAACTTATAGTTATTATTACGCTTAGCAAATTTACAACACAAATGCTTGGGTCTAGACCAACGTTTGGATCAAGTTTCATCGAATTCTGAGAACGTTCAAAATTTAGTTGTTTTGCACGGTTTTATTAAACAAAGTTTATTTCCCTTTTATACTAACTTGTAATTATTATTACGTTTAGCAAATTTACAACACAAATGCTTGGGTCTAGACCAACATTTGGGTCAAGTTTCGTCGAATTCTGAGAACGTTGAAAATTTAGCTATTTTGCACGGTTTTATTGAAGCAAGTTTGTTTTCCTTTTTATACTAACTTGTAGTTATTATTACGCTTAGAAAATTACCACACTAATGGATGGGTCTAGACCTGCGATTGGGTCAAGTTTCGTCGAATTCTGAGAACGTTCAAAAGTTAGCTGTTTTGCACGGTTTTATTAAAGCAAGTTTGTTTCCCTTTTATACTAACTTGTAGTTATTATTACGCTTAGCAAATGTATAACACAAATGCTTGGGTCTAGATCTACGTTTGGGTCAAGTTTCGTAAAATTTTGAGAACGATCAAAATTTTGCTGTTCTGCACAGTTTTTTTAAACCAAGTTTGTTTCCCTTTTATAATAACTCGTAGTTCTTATTACGCTTTGGCAATTTAACACACAAATTCTTGGGTCTAGACATACGTTTGGGTCAAGTTTCATCGAATTGTAAGAATGCTCAAAATTTAGCTATTTTACACGGTTTTATTAAGACAAGTTTGTTTTCATTTTCTACTAACTTGTAGGTATTATTACGCTTCGAAAATTTACCACACATATTCTTGGGTCTAGATCAACGATGGGGTAATGTTTCGTCGAATTCTGTGAACGTTCAAAAGTTAACTATTTTGCACGGATTTATTAAAACAACTTTGTTTCCCTTTTATACTAACTTGTAGATATTATTACGCTTAGAAAATTTAACACACAAACTATTGGGTCTAGACCTACGTTTGGGTCAAGTTTCGTCAAATTCTGAGAATGCTCAAATTTTAGTTGTTTTGCACGGTTTTATTAAAACAAGTTTGTTTCCCTTTTATACTAACTTGTAGTTATTATTACGCTTAGCAAATTTACCACACAAATGCTTGGGTCTAGACCAACATTCGGGACAGGTTTCGTCGAATCCTGAGAACGTTCAAAATTTAGCTGTTTTGCACGGTTATATTAAAGCAAGTTTGTTTCCCTTTTATACTAACTTGTAGTTATTATTACGCTTAGCAAATGTATAACACAAATGCTTGGGTCTAGATCTACGTTTGGGTCAAGTTCCGTAAAATTTTGAGAACGATCAAAATTTTGCTGTTCTGCACAGTTTTTTTAAACCAAGTATGTTTCCCTTTTATAATAACTCGTAGTTCTTATTACGCTTAGGCAATTTAACACACAAATTCTTGGGTCTAGACATACGTTTGGGTCAAGTTTCATCGAATTGTAAGAATGCTCAAAATTTAGCTGTTTTACACGGTTTTATTAAGACAAGTTGGTTTTCATTTTATACTAACTTGTAGGTATTATTACGCTTCGAAAATTTACCACACATATTCTTCGGTCTAGACCAACGATGGGGTCATGTTTCGTCGAATTCTGTGAACGTTCAAAAGTTAACTATTTTGCACGGATTTATTAAAACAAGTTTGTTTCCCTTTTATACTAACTTGTAGTTATTATTACGCTTAGAAAATTACCACACTAATGCTTGGGTTTAGACCAACGTTCGGGACAGATTTCGTCGAATTCTGAGAACGTTCAAAATTTAGCTGTGTTGCACTGTTTTATTAATGCAAGTTTGTTTCTCTTTTATACTAACTTGTAGTCATTATTACGTTTAGCAAATTTACAACACAAATAGATGGGTCTAGACCTGCTATTGGATCAAGTTTTGTTGAATTCTGAGAACGTTCAAAAGTTAGCTGTTTTGCACGGTTTTATTAAAACAAGTTTGTTTCCCTTTTGTACTAACTTGTAATTATTATTACGCTTAGAAAATTTAACACACAAACTATTGGGTCTAGACCAACGTTTGGGTCAAGTTTCGTCAAATTATGAGAATGCTCAAATTTTAGTTATTTTGCACGGTTTTATTAAAACAAGTTTGTTTCCCTTTTATACTAACTTATAGTTATTATTACGCTTAGCAAATTTACAACACAAATGCTTGGGTCTAGACCAACGTTTGGATCAAGTTTCGTCGAATTCTGAGAACGTTCAAAATTTAGTTGTTTTGCACGGTTTTATTAAACAAAGTTTATTTCCCTTTTATACTAACTTGTAATTATTATTACGTTTAGCAAATTTACAACACAAATGCTTGGGTCTAGACCAACATTTGGGTCAAGTTTCGTCGAATTCTGAGAACGTTGAAAATTTAGCTATTTTGCACGGTTTTATTAAAGCAAGTTTGTTTCCCTTTTTATACTAACTTGTAGTTATTATTACGCTTAGCAAATTTACAACACAAATGGATGGGTCTAGACCTGCGATTGGGTCAAGTTTCGTCGAATTCTGAGAACGTTCAAAAGTTAGCTGTTTTGCACGGTTTTATTAAAGCAAGTTTGTTTCCCTTTTATACTAACTTGTAGTAATTATTACGCTTAGCAAATGTATAACACAAATGCTTGGGTCTAGATCTACGTTTGGGTCAAGTTTCGTAAAATTTTGAGAACGATCAAAATTTTGCTGTTCTGCACAGTTTTTTTAAACCAGGTTTGTTTCCCTTTTATAATAACTCGTAGTTCTTATTACGCTTTGGCAATTTAACACACAAATTCTTGGGCCTAGACATACGTTTGGGTCAAGTTTCATCGAATTGTAAGAATACTCAAAATTTAGCTGTTTTACACGGTTTTATTAAGACAAGTTTGTTTTCATTTTATACTAACTTGTAGGTATTATTACGCTTCGAAAATTTACCACACATATTCTTGGGTCTAGACCAACGATGGGGTCATGTTTCGTCGAATTCTGTGAACGTTCAAAAGTTAACTATTTTGCACGGATTTATTAAAACAACTTTGTTTCCCTTTTATACTAACTTGTAGATATTATTACGCTTAGAAAATTTAACACACAAACTATTGGGTCTAGACCTACGTTTGGGTCAAGTTTCGTCAAATTCTGAGAATGCTCAAATTTTAGTTGTTTTGCACGGTTTTATTAAAACAAGTTTGTTTCCCTTTTATACTAACTTATAGTTATTATTACGCTTAGCAAATTTACAACACAAATGCTTGGGTCTAGACCAACGTTTGGGACAGGTTTCGTTGAATTCTGAGAACGTTCAAAAGTTAGCTGTTTTGCACGGTTTTATTAAAACAAGTTTGTTTCCCTTTTATACTAACTTGTAGTTATTATTACGTTTAGCAAATTTACAACACAAATGCTTGGGTCTAGACCAACGTTTGGGTCAAGTTTCGTCGAATTCTGAGAACGTTCAAAATTTAGTTGTTTTGCACGGTTTATTAAACAAAGTTTATTTTCCTTTTATACTAACTTGTAATTATTATTACGTTTAGCAAATTTACAACACAAATGCTTGGGTCTAGACCAACATTTGGGTCAAGTTTCGTCGAATTGTAAGAATGCTCAAAATTTAGCTGTTTTACACGGTTTTATTAAGACAAGTTGGTTTTCATTTTATACTAACTTGTAGATATTATTACGCTTCGAAAATTTACCACACATATTCTTCGGTCTAGACCAACGATGGGGTCATGTTTCGTCGAATTCTGTGAACGTTCAAAAGTTAACTATTTTGCACGGATTTATTAAAACAAGTTTGTTTCCCTTTTATACTAACTTGTAGTTATTATTACGCTTAGAAAATTACCACACTAATGCTTGGGTTTAGACCAACGTTCGGGACAGATTTTGTCGAATTCTGAGAACGTTCAAAATTTAGCTGTGTTGCACTGTTTTATTAATGCAAGTTTGTTTCTCTTTTATACTAACTTGTAGTTATTATTACGTTTAGCAAATTTACAACACAAATGGATGGGTCTAGACCTGCTATTGGATCAAGTTTTGTTGAATTCTGAGAACGTTCAAAAGTTAGCTGTTTTGCACGGTTTTATTAAAACAAGTTTGTTTCCCTTTTGTACTAACTTGTAGTTATTATTACGCTTAGAAAATTTAACACACAAACTATTGGGTCTAGACCAACGTTTGGGTCAAGTTTCGTCAAATTATGAGAATGCTCAAATTTTAGTTATTTTGCACGGTTTTATTAAAACAAGTTTGTTTCTCTTTCATACTAACTTATAGTTATTATTACGCTTAGCAAATTTACAACACAAATGCTTGGGTCTAGACAACGTTTGGGTCAAGTTTCGTCGAATTCTGAGAACGTTCAAAATTTAGTTGTTTTGCACGGTTTTATTAAACAAAGTTTATTTTCCTTTTATACTAACTTGTAATTATTATTACGTTTAGCAAATTTACAACACAAATGCTTGGGTCTAGACCAACATTTGGGTCAAGTTTCGTCGAATTCTGAGAACGTTGAAAATTTAGCTATTTTGCACGGTTTTATTGAAGCAAGTTTGTTTCCCTTTTTATACTAACTTGTAGTTATTATTACGCTTAGCAAATTTACAATACAAATGGATGGGTCTAGACCTGCGATTGGGTCAAGTTTCGTCGAATTCTGAGAACGTTCAAAAGTTAGCTGTTTTGCACGGTTTTATTAAAGCAAGTTTGTTTCCCTTTTATACTAACTTGTAGTAATTATTACGCTTAGCAAATGTATAACACAAATGCTTGGGTCTAGATCTACGTTTGGGTCAAGTTTCGTAAAATTTTGAGAACGATCAAAATTTTGCTGATCTGCACAGTTTTTTTAAACCAAGTTTGTTTCCTTTTTATAATAACTCTAGTTCTTATTACGCTTAGGCAATTTAACACACAAATTCTAGGGTCTAGACATACGTTATGGTCAAGTTTCATCGAATTCTGAGAATGCTCAAAATTTAGCTGTTTTACACGGTTTTCTTAAGACAAGTTTGTTTTCATTTTATACTAACTTGTAGGTATTATTACGCTTCGGAAATTTACCACACATATTCTTGGGTCTAGACCAACGATAGGGTCATGTTTCGTCGAATTCTGTGAACGTTCAAAAGTTAACTATTTTGCACGGATTTATTAAAACAACTTTGTTTCCCTTTTATATACTAACTTGTAGATATTATTACGCTTAGAAAATTACCACACTAATGCTTGGGTTTAGACCAACGTTCGGGACAGGTTTCGTCGAATTCTGACAACGTTCAAAATTTAGCTGTTTTGCACGGTTTTATTAATGCAAGTTTGTTTCTCTTTTATACTAACTTGTAGTTATTATTACGTTTAGTAAATTTACAACACAAATGGATGGGTCTAGACCTGCGATTGGATCAAGTTTCGTTGAATTCTGAGAACGTTCAAAAGTTAGCTGTTTTGCACGGTTTTATTAAAACAAGTTTGTTTCCCTTTTATACTAACTTGTAGTTATTATTACGCTTAGAAAATTTAACACACAAACTCTTGGGTCTAGACCTACGTTTGGGTCAAGTTTCGTCAAATTCTGAGAATGCTCAAATTTTAGTTGTTTTGCACGGTTTTATTAAAACAAGTTTGTTTCCCTTTTATACTAACTTATAGTTATTATTACGGTTAGCAAATTTACAACACAAATGCTTGGGTCTAGACCAACGTTTGGGTCAAGTTTCGTCGAATTCTGAGAACGTTCAAAATTTAGTTGTTTTGCACGGTTTTATTAAACAAAGTTTATTTTCCTTTTATACTAACTTGTAATTATTATTACGTTTAGCAAATTTACAACACAAATGCTTGGGTCTAGACCAACATTTGGGTCAAGTTTCGTCGAATTCTGAGAACGTTGAAAATTTAGCTATTTTGCACGGTTTTATTGAAGCAAGTTTGTTTTCCTTTTTATACTAACTTGTAGTTATTATTACGCTTAGAAAATTACCACACTAATGGATGGGTCTAGACCTGCGATTGGGTCAAGTTTCGTCGAATTCTGAGAACGTTCAAAAGTTAGCTGTTTTGCACGGTTTTATTAAAGCAAGTTTGTTTCCCTTTTATACTAACTTGTAGTTATTATTACGCTTAGCAAATGTATAACACAAATGCTTGGGTCTAGATCTACGTTTGGGTCAAGTTTCGTAAAATTTTGAGAACGATCAAAATTTTGCTGTTCTGCACAGTTTTTTTAAACCAAGTTTGTTTCCCTTTTATAATAACTCGTAGTTCTTATTACGCTTTGGCAATTTAACACACAAATTCTTGGGTCTAGACATACGTTTGGGTCAAGTTTCATCGAATTGTAAGAATGCTCAAAATTTAGCTATTTTACACGGTTTTATTAAGACAAGTTTGTTTTCATTTTCTACTAACTTGTAGGTATTATTACGCTTCGAAAATTTACCACACATATTCTTGGGTCTAGATCAACGATGGGGTAATGTTTCGTCGAATTCTGTGAACGTTCAAAAGTTAACTATTTTGCACGGATTTATTAAAACAACTTTGTTTCCCTTTTATACTAACTTGTAGATATTATTACGCTTAGAAAATTTAACACACAAACTATTGGGTCTAGACCTACGTTTGGGTCAAGTTTCGTCAAATTCTGAGAATGCTCAAATTTTAGTTGTTTTGCACGGTTTTATTAAAACAAGTTTGTTTCCCTTTTATACTAACTTGTAGTTATTATTACGCTTAGCAAATTTACCACACAAATGCTTGGGTCTAGACCAACATTCGGGACAGGTTTCGTCGAATCCTGAGAACGTTCAAAATTTAGCTGTTTTGCACGGTTATATTAAAGCAAGTTTGTTTCCCTTTTATACTAACTTGTAGTTATTATTACGCTTAGCAAATGTATAACACAAATGCTTGGGTCTAGATCTACGTTTGGGTCAAGTTCCGTAAAATTTTGAGAACGATCAAAATTTTGCTGTTCTGCACAGTTTTTTTAAACCAAGTATGTTTCCCTTTTATAATAACTCGTAGTTCTTATTACGCTTAGGCAATTTAACACACAAATTCTTGGATCTAGACATACGTTTGGGTCAAGTTTCATCGAATTGTAAGAATGCTCAAAATTTAGCTGTTTTACACGGTTTTATTAAGACAAGTTGGTTTTCATTTTATACTAACTTGTAGGTATTATTACGCTTCGAAAATTTACCACACATATTCTTCGGTCTAGACCAACGATGGGGTCATGTTTCGTCGAATTCTGTGAACGTTCAAAAGTTAACTATTTTGCACGGATTTATTAAAACAAGTTTGTTTCCCTTTTATACTAACTTGTAGTTATTATTACGCTTAGAAAATTACCACACTAATGCTTGGGTTTAGACCAACGTTCGGGACAGATTTCGTCGAATTCTGAGAACGTTCAAAATTTAGCTGTGTTGCACTGTTTTATTAATGCAAGTTTGTTTCTCTTTTATACTAACTTGTAGTCATTATTACGTTTAGCAAATTTACAACACAAATAGATGGGTCTAGACCTGCTATTGGATCAAGTTTTGTTGAATTCTGAGAACGTTCAAAAGTTAGCTGTTTTGCACGGTTTTATTAAAACAAGTTTGTTTCCCTTTTGTACTAACTTGTAGTTATTATTACGCTTAGAAAATTTAACACACAAACTATTGGGTCTAGACCAATGTTTGGGTCAAGTTTCGTCAAATTATGAGAATGCTCAAATTTTAGTTATTTTGCACGGTTTTATTAAAACAAGTTTGTTTCCCTTTTATACTAACTTATAGTTATTATTACGCTTAGCAAATTTACAACACAAATGCTTGGGTCTAGACCAACGTTTGGATCAAGTTTCGTCGAATTCTGAGAACGTTCAAAATTTAGTTGTTTTGCACGGTTTTATTAAACAAAGTTTATTTCCCTTTTATACTAACTTGTAATTATTATTACGTTTAGCAAATTTACAACACAAATGCTTGGGTCTAGACCAACATTTGGGTCAAGTTTCGTCGAATTCTGAGAACGTTGAAAATTTAGCTATTTTGCACGGTTTTATTAAAGCAAGTTTGTTTCCCTTTTTATACTAACTTGTAGTTATTATTACGCTTAGCAAATTTACAACACAAATGGATGGGTCTAGACCTGCGATTGGGTCAAGTTTCGTCGAATTCTGAGAACGTTCAAAAGTTAGCTGTTTTGCACGGTTTTATTAAAGCAAGTTTGTTTCCCTTTTATACTAACTTGTAGTAATTATTACGCTTAGCAAATGTATAACACAAATGCTTGGGTCTAGATCTACGTTTGGGTCAAGTTTCGTAAAATTTTGAGAACGATCAAAATTTTGCTGTTCTGCACAGTTTTTTTAAACCAGGTTTGTTTCCCTTTTATAATAACTCGTAGTTCTTATTACGCTTTGGCAATTTAACACACAAATTCTTGGGCCTAGACATACGTTTGGGTCAAGTTTCATCGAATTGTAAGAATACTCAAAATTTAGCTGTTTTACACGGTTTTATTAAGACAAGTTTGTTTTCATTTTATACTAACTTGTAGGTATTATTACGCTTCGAAAATTTACCACACATATTCTTGGGTCTAGACCAACGATGGGGTCATGTTTCGTCGAATTCTGTGAACGTTCAAAAGTTAACTATTTTGCACGGATTTATTAAAACAACTTTGTTTCCCTTTTATACTAACTTGTAGATATTATTACGCTTAGAAAATTTAACACACAAACTATTGGGTCTAGACCTACGTTTGGGTCAAGTTTCGTCAAATTCTGAGAATGCTCAAATTTTAGTTGTTTTGCACGGTTTTATTAAAACAAGTTTGTTTCCCTTTTATACTAACTTATAGTTATTATTACGCTTAGCAAATTTACAACACAAATGCTTGGGTCTAGACCAACGTTTGGGACAGGTTTCGTTGAATTCTGAGAACGTTCAAAAGTTAGCTGTTTTGCACGGTTTTATTAAAACAAGTTTGTTTCCCTTTTATACTAACTTGTAGTTATTATTACGTTTAGCAAATTTACAACACAAATGCTTGGGTCTAGACCAACGTTTGGGTCAAGTTTCGTCGAATTCTGAGAACGTTCAAAATTTAGTTGTTTTGCACGGTTTATTAAACAAAGTTTATTTTCCTTTTATACTAACTTGTAATTATTATTACGTTTAGCAAATTTACAACACAAATGCTTGGGTCTAGACCAACATTTGGGTCAAGTTTCGTCGAATTGTAAGAATGCTCAAAATTTAGCTGTTTTACACGGTTTTATTAAGACAAGTTGGTTTTCATTTTATACTAACTTGTAGATATTATTACGCTTCGAAAATTTACCACACATATTCTTCGGTCTAGACCAACGATGGGGTCATGTTTCGTCGAATTCTGTGAACGTTCAAAAGTTAACTATTTTGCACGGATTTATTAAAACAAGTTTGTTTCCCTTTTATACTAACTTGTAGTTATTATTACGCTTAGAAAATTACCACACTAATGCTTGGGTTTAGACCAACGTTCGGGACAGATTTTGTCGAATTCTGAGAACGTTCAAAATTTAGCTGTGTTGCACTGTTTTATTAATGCAAGTTTGTTTCTCTTTTATACTAACTTGTAGTTATTATTACGTTTAGCAAATTTACAACACAAATGGATGGGTCTAGACCTGCTATTGGATCAAGTTTTGTTGAATTCTGAGAACGTTCAAAAGTTAGCTGTTTTGCACGGTTTTATTAAAACAAGTTTGTTTCCCTTTTGTACTAACTTGTAGTTATTATTACGCTTAGAAAATTTAACACACAAACTATTGGGTCTAGACCAACGTTTGGGTCAAGTTTCGTCAAATTATGAGAATGCTCAAATTTTAGTTATTTTGCACGGTTTTATTAAAACAAGTTTGTTTCTCTTTCATACTAACTTATAGTTATTATTACGCTTAGCAAATTTACAACACAAATGCTTGGGTCTAGACAACGTTTGGGTCAAGTTTCGTCGAATTCTGAGAACGTTCAAAATTTAGTTGTTTTGCACGGTTTTATTAAACAAAGTTTATTTTCCTTTTATACTAACTTGTAATTATTATTACGTTTAGCAAATTTACAACACAAATGCTTGGGTCTAGACCAACATTTGGGTCAAGTTTCGTCGAATTCTGAGAACGTTGAAAATTTAGCTATTTTGCACGGTTTTATTGAAGCAAGTTTGTTTCCCTTTTTATACTAACTTGTAGTTATTATTACGCTTAGCAAATTTACAACACAAATGGATGGGTCTAGACCTGCGATTGGGTCAAGTTTCGTCGAATTCTGAGAACGTTCAAAAGTTAGCTGTTTTGCACGGTTTTATTAAAGCAAGTTTGTTTCCCTTTTATACTAACTTGTAGTAATTATTACGCTTAGCAAATGTATAACACAAATGCTTGGGTCTAGATCTACGTTTGGGTCAAGTTTCGTAAAATTTTGAGAACGATCAAAATTTTGCTGTTCTGCACAGTTTTTTTAAACCAGGTTTGTTTCCCTTTTATAATAACTCGTAGTTCTTATTACGCTTTGGCAATTTAACACACAAATTCTTGGGCCTAGACATACGTTTGGGTCAAGTTTCATCGAATTGTAAGAATACTCAAAATTTAGCTGTTTTACACGGTTTTATTAAGACAAGTTTGTTTTCATTTTATATTAACTTGTAGGTATTATTACGCTTCGAAAATTTACCACACATATTCTTGGGTCTAGACCAACGATGGGGTCATGTTTCGTCGAATTCTGTGAACGTTCAAAAGTTAACTATTTTGCACGGATTTATTAAAACAACTTTGTTTCCCTTTTATACTAACTTGTAGATATTATTACGCTTAGAAAATTTAACACACAAACTATTGGGTCTAGACCTACGTTTGGGTCAAGTTTCGTCAAATTCTGAGAATGCTCAAATTTTAGTTGTTTTGCACGGTTTTATTAAAACAAGTTTGTTTCCCTTTTATACTAACTTATAGTTATTATTACGCTTAGCAAATTTACAACACAAATGCTTGGGTCTAGACCAACGTTTGGGACAGGTTTCGTCGAATTCTGAGAACGTTCAAAATTTAGCTGTTTTGCACGGTTTTATTAAAGCAAGTTTGTTTCCCTTTTATACTAACTTGTAGTTATTATTACGCTTAGCAAATGTATAACACAAATGCTTGGGTCTAGATCTACGTTTGGGTCAAGTTTCGTAAAATTTTGAGAACGATCAAAATTTTGCTGTTCTGCACAGTTTTTTTAAACCAAGTATGTTTCCCTTTTATAATAACTCGTAGTTCTTATTACGCTTAGGCAATTTAACACACAAATTCTTGGGTCTAGACATACGTTTGGGTCAAGTTTCATCGAATTGTAAGAATGCTCAAAATTTAGCTGTTTTACATGGTTTTATTAAGACAAGTTGGTTTTCATTTTATACTAACTTGTAGGTATTATTACGCTTCGAAAATTTACCACACATATTCTTCGGTCTAGTCCAACGATGGGGTCATGTTTCGTCGAATTCTGTGAACGTTCAAAAGTTAACTATTTTGCACGGATTTATTAAAACAAGTTTGTTTCCCTTTTATACTAACTTGTAGTTATTATTACGCTTAGAAAATTACCACACTAATGCTTGGGTTTAGACCAACGTTCGGGACAGATTTCGTCGAATTCTGAGAACGTTCAAAATTTAGCTGTGTTGCACTGTTTTATTAATGCAAGTTTGTTTCTCTTTTATACTAACTTGTAGTCATTATTACGTTTAGCAAATTTACAACACAAATGGATGGGTCTAGACCTGCTATTGGATCAAGTTTTGTTGAATTCTGAGAACGTTCAAAAGTTAGCTGTTTTGCACGGTTTTATTAAAACAAGTTTGTTTCCCTTTTGTACTAACTTGTAGTTATTATTACGCTTAGAAAATTTAACACACAAACTATTGGGTCTAGACCAACGTTTGGGTCAAGTTTCGTCAAATTATGAGAATGCTCAAATTTTAGTTATTTTGCACGGTTTTATTAAAACAAGTTTGTTTCCCTTTTATACTAACTTATAGTTATTATTACGCTTAGCAAATTTACAACACAAATGCTTGGGTCTAGACCAACGTTTGGATCAAGTTTCGTCGAATTCTGAGAACGTTCAAAATTTAGTTGTTTTGCACGGTTTTATTAAACAAAGTTTATTTCCCTTTTATACTAACTTGTAATTATTATTACGTTTAGCAAATTTACAACACAAATGCTTGGGTCTAGACCAACATTTGGGTCAAGTTTCGTCGAATTTTGAGAACGTTGAAAATTTAGCTATTTTGCACGGTTTTATTGAAGCAAGTTTGTTTCCCTTTTTATACTAACTTGTAGTTATTATTACGCTTAGAAAATTACCACACTAATGGATGGGTCTAGACCTGCGATTGGGTCAAGTTCGTCGAATTCTGAGAACGTTCAAAAGTTAGTTGTTTTGCACGGTTTTATTAAAGCAAGTTTGTTTCCCTTTTATACTAACTTGTAGTTATTATTACGCTTAGCAAATGTATAACACAAATGCTTGGGTCTAGATCTACGTTTGGGTCAAGTTTCGTAAAATTTTGAGAACGATCAAAATTTTGCTGTTCTGCACAGTTTTTTTAAACCAGGTTTGTTTCCCTTTTATAATAACTCGTAGTTCTTATTACGCTTTGGCAATTTAACACACAAATTCTTGGGCCTAGACATACGTTTGGGTCAAGTTTCATCGAATTGTAAGAATACTCAAAATTTAGCTGTTTTACACGGTTTTATTAAGACAAGTTTGTTTTCATTTTATACTAACTTGTAGGTATTATTACGCTTCGAAAATTTACCACACATATTCTTGGGTCTAGACCAACGATGGGGTCATGTTTCGTCGAATTCTGTGAACGTTCAAAAGTTAACTATTTTGCACGGATTTATTAAAACAACTTTGTTTCCCTTTTATACTAACTTGTAGATATTATTACGCTTAGAAAATTTAACACACAAACTATTGGGTCTAGACCTACGTTTGGGTCAAGTTTCGTCAAATTCTGAGAATGCTCAAATTTTAGTTGTTTTGCACGGTTTTATTAAAACAAGTTTGTTTCCCTTTTATACTAACTTATAGTTATTATTACGCTTAGCAAATTTACAACACAAATGCTTGGGTCTAGACCAACGTTTGGGACAGGTTTCGTCGAATTCTGAGAACGTTCAAAATTTAGCTGTTTTGCACGGTTTTATTAAAACAAGTTTGTTTCCCTTTTATACTATCTTATAGTTATTATTACGCTTAGCAAATTTACAACACAAATGCTTGGGTCTAGACCTACGTTTGGATCAAGTTTCGTCGAATTCTGAGAACGTTCAAAATTTAGTTGTTTTGTACGGTTTTATTAAACAAAGTTTATTTCCCTTTTATACTAACTTGTAATTATTATTACGTTTAGCAAATTTACAATACAAATGCTTGGGTCAAGACCAACATTTGAGTCAAGTTTCGTCGAATTGTAAGAATGCTCAAAATTTAGCTGTTTTACACGGTTTTATTAAGACAAGTTGGTTTTCATTTTATACTAACTTGTAGGTATTATTACGCTTCGAAAATTTACCACACATATTCTTCGGTCTAGACCAACGATGGGGTCATGTTTCGTCGAATTCTGTGAACGTTCAAAAGTTAACTATTTTGCACGGATTTATTAAAACAAGTTTGTTTCCCTTTTATACTAACTTCTAGTTATTATTACGCTTAGAAAATTACCACACTAATGCTTGGGTTTAGACCAACGTTCGGGACAGATTTTGTCGAATTCTGAGAACGTTCAAAATTTAGCTGTGTTGCACTGTTTTATTAATGCAAGTTTGTTTCTCTTTTATACTAACTTGTAGTTATTATTACGTTTAGCAAATTTACAACACAAATGGATGGGTCTAGACCTGCTATTGGATCAAGTTTTGTTGAATTCTGAGAACGTTCAAAAGTTAGCTGTTTTGCACGGTTTTATTAAAACAAGTTTGTTTCCATTTTGTACTAACTTGTAGTTATTATTACGCTTAGAAAATTTAACACACAAACTATTGGGTCTAGACCAACGTTTGGGTCAAGTTTCGTCAAATTATGAGAATGCTCAAATTTTAGTTATTTTGCACGGTTTTATTAAAACAAGTTTGTTTCTCTTTCATACTAACTTATAGTTATTATTACGCTTAGCAAATTTACAACACAAATGCTTGGGTCTAGACCAACGTTTGGGTCAAGTTTCGTCGAATTCTGAGAACGTTCAAAATTTAGTTGTTTTGCACGGTTTTATTAAACAAAGTTTATTTTCCTTTTATACTAACTTGTAATTATTATTACGTTTAGCAAATTTACAACACAAATGCTTGGGTCTAGACCAACATTTGGGTCAAGTTTCGTCGAATTCTGAGAACGTTGAAAATTTAGCTATTTTGCACGGTTTTATTGAAGCAAGTTTGTTTCCCTTTTTATACTAACTTGTAGTTATTATTACGCTTAGCAAATTTACAACACAAATGGATGGGTCTAGACCTGCGATTGGGTCAAGTTTCGTCGAATTCTGAGAACGTTCAAAAGTTAGCTGTTTTGCACGGTTTTATTAAAGCAAGTTTGTTTCCCTTTTATACTAACTTGTAGTAATTATTACGCTTAGCAAATGTATAACACAAATGCTTGGGTCTAGATCTACGTTTGGGTCAAGTTTCGTAAAATTTTGAGAACGATCAAAATTTTGCTGTTCTGCACAGTTTTTTTAAACCAGGTTTGTTTCCCTTTTATAATAACTCGTAGTTCTTATTACGCTTTGGCAATTTAACACACAAATTCTTGGGCCTAGACATACGTTTGGGTCAAGTTTCATCGAATTGTAAGAATACTCAAAATTTAGCTGTTTTACACGGTTTTATTAAGACAAGTTTGTTTTCATTTTATATTAACTTGTAGGTATTATTACGCTTCGAAAATTTACCACACATATTCTTGGGTCTAGACCAACGATGGGGTCATGTTTCGTCGAATTCTGTGAACGTTCAAAAGTTAACTATTTTGCACGGATTTATTAAAACAACTTTGTTTCCCTTTTATACTAACTTGTAGATATTATTACGCTTAGAAAATTTAACACACAAACTATTGGGTCTAGACCTACGTTTGGGTCAAGTTTCGTCAAATTCTGAGAATGCTCAAATTTTAGTTGTTTTGCACGGTTTTATTAAAACAAGTTTGTTTCCCTTTTATACTAACTTATAGTTATTATTACGCTTAGCAAATTTACAACACAAATGCTTGGGTCTAGACCAACGTTTGGGACAGGTTTCGTCGAATTCTGAGAACGTTCAAAATTTAGCTGTTTTGCACGGTTTTATTAAAGCAAGTTTGTTTCCCTTTTATACTAACTTGTAGTTATTATTACGCTTAGCAAATGTATAACACAAATGCTTGGGTCTAGATCTACGTTTGGGTCAAGTTTCGTAAAATTTTGAGAACGATCAAAATTTTGCTGTTCTGCACAGTTTTTTTAAACCAAGTATGTTTCCCTTTTATAATAACTCGTAGTTCTTATTACGCTTAGGCAATTTAACACACAAATTCTTGGGTCTAGACATACGTTTGGGTCAAGTTTCATCGAATTGTAAGAATGCTCAAAATTTAGCTGTTTTACATGGTTTTATTAAGACAAGTTGGTTTTCATTTTATACTAACTTGTAGGTATTATTACGCTTCGAAAATTTACCACACATATTCTTCGGTCTAGACCAACGATGGGGTCATGTTTCGTCGAATTCTGTGAACGTTCAAAAGTTAACTATTTTGCACGGATTTATTAAAACAAGTTTGTTTCCCTTTTATACTAACTTGTAGTTATTATTACGCTTAGAAAATTACCACACTAATGCTTGGGTTTAGACCAACGTTCGGGACAGATTTCGTCGAATTCTGAGAACGTTCAAAATTTAGCTGTGTTGCACTGTTTTATTAATGCAAGTTTGTTTCTCTTTTATACTAACTTGTAGTCATTATTACGTTTAGCAAATTTACAACACAAATGGATGGGTCTAGACCTGCTATTGGATCAAGTTTTGTTGAATTCTGAGAACGTTCAAAAGTTAGCTGTTTTGCACGGTTTTATTAAAACAAGTTTGTTTCCCTTTTGTACTAACTTGTAGTTATTATTACGCTTAGAAAATTTAACACACAAACTATTGGGTCTAGACCAACGTTTGGGTCAAGTTTCGTCAAATTATGAGAATGCTCAAATTTTAGTTATTTTGCACGGTTTTATTAAAACAAGTTTGTTTCCCTTTTATACTAACTTATAGTTATTATTACGCTTAGCAAATTTACAACACAAATGCTTGGGTCTAGACCAACGTTTGGATCAAGTTTCGTCGAATTCTGAGAACGTTCAAAATTTAGTTGTTTTGCACGGTTTTATTAAACAAAGTTTATTTCCCTTTTATACTAACTTGTAATTATTATTACGTTTAGCAAATTTACAACACAAATGCTTGGGTCTAGACCAACATTTGGGTCAAGTTTCGTCGAATTCTGAGAACGTTGAAAATTTAGCTATTTTGCACGGTTTTATTGAAGCAAGTTTGTTTCCCTTTTTATACTAACTTGTAGTTATTATTACGCTTAGAAAATTACCACACTAATGGATGGGTCTAGACCTGCGATTGGGTCAAGTTTCGTCGAATTCTGAGAACGTTCAAAAGTTAGTTGTTTTGCACGGTTTTATTAAAGCAAGTTTGTTTCCCTTTTATACTAACTTGTAGTTATTATTACGCTTAGCAAATGTATAACACAAATGCTTGGGTCTAGATCTACGTTTGGGTCAAGTTTCGTAAAATTTTGAGAACGATCAAAATTTTGCTGTTCTGCACAGTTTTTTTAAACCAAGTTTGTTTCCCTTTTATAATAACTCGTAGTTCTTATTACGCTTTGGCAATTTAACACACAAATTCTTGGGTCTAGACATACGTTTGGGTCAAGTTTCATCGAATTGTAAGAATGCTCAAAATTTAGCTGTTTTACACAGTTTTATTAAGACAAGTTTGTTTTCATTTTATACTAACTTGTAGGTATTATTACGCTTCGAAAATTTACCACACATATTCTTGGGTCTAGACCAACGATGGGGTCATGTTTCGTCGAATTCTGTGAACGTTCAAAAGTTAACTATTTTGCACGGATTTATTAAAACAACTTTGTTTCCCTTTTATACTAACTTGTAGATATTATTACGCTTAGAAAATTTAACACACAAACTATTGGGTCTAGACCTACGTTTGGGTCAAGTTTCGTCAAATTCTGAGAATGCTCAAATTTTAGTTGTTTTGCACGGTTTTATTAAAACAAGTTTGTTTCCCTTTTATACTAACTTATAGTTATTATTACGCTTAGCAAATTTACAACACAAATGCTTGGGTCTAGACCAACGTTTGGGACAGGTTTCGTCGAATTCTGAGAACGTTCAAAATTTAGCTGTTTTGCACGGTTTTATTAAAACAAGTTTGTTTCCCTTTTATACTATCTTATAGTTATTATTACGCTTAGCAAATTTACAACACAAATGCTTGGGTCTAGACCTACGTTTGGATCAAGTTTCGTCGAATTCTGAGAACGTTCAAAATTTAGTTGTTTTGTACGGTTTTATTAAACAAAGTTTATTTCCCTTTTATACTAACTTGTAATTATTATTACGTTTAGCAAATTTACAATACAAATGCTTGGGTCAAGACCAACATTTGAGTCAAGTTTCGTCGAATTGTAAGAATGCTCAAAATTTAGCTGTTTTACACGGTTTTATTAAGACAAGTTGGTTTTCATTTTATACTAACTTGTAGGTATTATTACGCTTCGAAAATTTACCACACATATTCTTCGGTCTAGACCAACGATGGGGTCATGTTTCGTCGAATTCTGTGAACGTTCAAAAGTTAACTATTTTGCACGGATTTATTAAAACAAGTTTGTTTCCCTTTTATACTAACTTCTAGTTATTATTACGCTTAGAAAATTACCACACTAATGCTTGGGTTTAGACCAACGTTCGGGACAGATTTTGTCGAATTCTGAGAACGTTCAAAATTTAGCTGTGTTGCACTGTTTTATTAATGCAAGTTTGTTTCTCTTTTATACTAACTTGTAGTTATTATTACGTTTAGCAAATTTACAACACAAATGGATGGGTCTAGACCTGCTATTGGATCAAGTTTTGTTGAATTCTGAGAACGTTCAAAAGTTAGCTGTTTTGCACGGTTTTATTAAAACAAGTTTGTTTCCATTTTGTACTAACTTGTAGTTATTATTACGCTTAGAAAATTTAACACACAAACTATTGGGTCTAGACCAACGTTTGGGTCAAGTTTCGTCAAATTATGAGAATGCTCAAATTTTAGTTATTTTGCACGGTTTTATTAAAACAAGTTTGTTTCTCTTTCATACTAACTTATAGTTATTATTACGCTTAGCAAATTTACAACACAAATGCTTGGGTCTAGACCAACGTTTGGGTCAAGTTTCGTCGAATTCTGAGAACGTTCAAAATTTAGTTGTTTTGCACGGTTTTATTAAACAAAGTTTATTTTCCTTTTATACTAACTTGTAATTATTATTACGTTTAGCAAATTTACAACACAAATGCTTGGGTCTAGACCAACATTTGGGTCAAGTTTCGTCGAATTCTGAGAACGTTGAAAATTTAGCTATTTTGCACGGTTTTATTGAAGCAAGTTTGTTTCCCTTTTTATACTAACTTGTAGTTATTATTACGCTTAGCAAATTTACAACACAAATGCTTGGGTCTAGACCAACGTTTGGGACAGGTTTCGTCGAATTCTGAGAACGTTCAAAATTTAGCTGTTTTGCACGGTTTTATTAAAACAAGTTTGTTTCCCTTTTATACTATCTTATAGTCATTATTACGCTTAGCAAATTTACAACACAAATGCTTGGGTCTAGACCTACGTTTGGATCAAGTTTCGTCGAATTCTGAGAACGTTCAAAATTTAGTTGTTTTGTACGGTTTTATTAAACAAAGTTTATTTCCCTTTTATACTAACTTGTAATTATTATTACGTTTAGCAAATTTACAATACAAATGCTTGGGTCAAGACCAACATTTGGGTCAAGTTTCGTCGAATTGTAAGAATGCTCAAAATTTAGCTGTTTTACACGGTTTTATTAAGACAAGTTGGTTTTCATTTTATACTAACTTGTAGGTATTATTACGCTTCGAAAATTTACCACACATATTCTTCGGTCTAGACCAACGATGGGGTCATGTTTCGTCGAATTCTGTGAACGTTCAAAAGTTAACTATTTTGCACGGATTTATTAAAACAAGTTTGTTTCCCTTTTATACTAACTTGTAGTTATTATTACGCTTAGAAAATTACCACACTAATGCTTGGGTTTAGACCAACGTTCGGGACAGATTTCGTCGAATTCTGAGAACGTTCAAAATTTAGCTGTGTTGCACTGTTTTATTAATGCAAGTTTGTTTCTCTTTTATACTAACTTGTAGTCATTATTACGTTTAGCAAATTTACAACACAAATGGATGGGTCTAGACCTGCTATTGGATCAAGTTTTGTTGAATTCTGAGAACGTTCAAAAGTTAGCTGTTTTGCACGGTTTTATTAAAACAAGTTTGTTTCCCTTTTGTACTAACTTGTAGTTATTATTACGCTTAGAAAATTTAACACACAAACTATTGGGTCTAGACCAACGTTTGGGTCAAGTTTCGTCAAATTATGAGAATGCTCAAATTTTAGTTATTTTGCACGGTTTTATTAAAACAAGTTTGTTTCCCTTTTATACTAACTTATAGTTATTATTACGCTTAGCAAATTTACAACACAAATGCTTGGGTCTAGACCAACGTTTGGATCAAGTTTCGTCGAATTCTGAGAACGTTCAAAATTTAGTTGTTTTGCACGGTTTTATTAAACAAAGTTTATTTCCCTTTTATACTAACTTGTAATTATTATTACGTTTAGCAAATTTACAACACAAATGCTTGGGTCTAGACCAACATTTGGGTCAAGTTTCGTCGAATTCTGAGAACGTTGAAAATTTAGCTATTTTGCACGGTTTTATTGAAGCAAGTTTGTTTCCCTTTTTATACTAACTTGTAGTTATTATTACGCTTAGAAAATTACCACACTAATGGATGGGTCTAGACCTGCGATTGGGTCAAGTTTCGTCGAATTCTGAGAACGTTCAAAAGTTAGTTGTTTTGCACGGTTTTATTAAAGCAAGTTTGTTTCCCTTTTATACTAACTTGTAGTTATTATTACGCTTAGCAAATGTATAACACAAATGCTTGGGTCTAGATCTACGTTTGGGTCAAGTTTCGTAAAATTTTGAGAACGATCAAAATTTTGCTGTTCTGCACAGTTTTTTTAAACCAAGTTTGTTTCCCTTTTATAATAACTCGTAGTTCTTATTACGCTTTGGCAATTTAACACACAAATTCTTGGGTCTAGACATACGTTTGGGTCAAGTTTCATCGAATTGTAAGAATGCTCAAAATTTAGCTGTTTTACACAGTTTTATTAAGACAAGTTTGTTTTCATTTTATACTAACTTGTAGGTATTATTACGCTTCGAAAATTTACCACACATATTCTTGGGTCTAGACCAACGATGGGGTCATGTTTCGTCGAATTCTGTGAACGTTCAAAAGTTAACTATTTTGCACGGATTTATTAAAACAACTTTGTTTCCCTTTTATACTAACTTGTAGATATTATTACGCTTAGAAAATTTAACACACAAACTATTGGGTCTAGACCTACGTTTGGGTCAAGTTTCGTCAAATTCTGAGAATGCTCAAATTTTAGTTGTTTTGCACGGTTTTATTAAAACAAGTTTGTTTCCCTTTTATACTAACTTATAGTTATTATTACGCTTAGCAAATTTACAACACAAATGCTTGGGTCTAGACCAACGTTTGGGACAGGTTTCGTCGAATTCTGAGAACGTTCAAAATTTAGCTGTTTTGCACGGTTTTATTAAAACAAGTTTGTTTCCCTTTTATACTATCTTATAGTCATTATTACGCTTAGCAAATTTACAACACAAATGCTTGGGTCTAGACCTACGTTTGGATCAAGTTTCGTCGAATTCTGAGAACGTTCAAAATTTAGTTGTTTTGTACGGTTTTATTAAACAAAGTTTATTTCCCTTTTATACTAACTTGTAATTATTATTACGTTTAGCAAATTTACAATACAAATGCTTGGGTCAAGACCAACATTTGGGTCAAGTTTCGTCGAATTGTAAGAATGCTCAAAATTTAGCTGTTTTACACGGTTTTATTAAGACAAGTTGGTTTTCATTTTATACTAACTTGTAGGTATTATTACGCTTCGAAAATTTACCACACATATTCTTCGGTCTAGACCAACGATGGGGTCATGTTTCGTCGAATTCTGTGAACGTTCAAAAGTTAACTATTTTGCACGGATTTATTAAAACAAGTTTGTTTCCCTTTTATACTAACTTGTAGTTATTATTACGCTTAGAAAATTACCACACTAATGCTTGGGTTTAGACCAACGTTCGGGACAGATTTTGTCGAATTCTGAGAACGTTCAAAATTTAGCTGTGTTGCACTGTTTTATTAATGCAAGTTTGTTTCTCTTTTATACTAACTTGTAGTTATTATTACGTTTAGCAAATTTACAACACAAATGGATGGGTCTAGACCTGCTATTGGATCAAGTTTTGTTGAATTCTGAGAACGTTCAAAAGTTAGCTGTTTTGCACGGTTTTATTAAAACAAGTTTGTTTCCATTTTGTACTAACTTGTAGTTATTATTACGCTTAGAAAATTTAACACACAAACTATTGGGTCTAGACCAACGTTTGGGTCAAGTTTCGTCAAATTATGAGAATGCTCAAATTTTAGTTATTTTGCACGGTTTTATTAAAACAAGTTTGTTTCTCTTTCATACTAACTTATAGTTATTATTACGCTTAGCAAATTTACAACACAAATGCTTGGGTCTAGACCAACGTTTGGGTCAAGTTTCGTCGAATTCTGAGAACGTTCAAAATTTAGTTGTTTTGCACGGTTTTATTAAACAAAGTTTATTTTCCTTTTATACTAACTTGTAATTATTATTACGTTTAGCAAATTTACAACACAAATGCTTGGGTCTAGACCAACATTTGGGTCAAGTTTCGTCGAATTCTGAGAACGTTGAAAATTTAGCTATTTTGCACGGTTTTATTGAAGCAAGTTTGTTTCCCTTTTTATACTAACTTGTAGTTATTATTACGCTTAGCAAATTTACAACACAAATGGATGGGTCTAGACCTGCGATTGGGTCAAGTTTCGTCGAATTCTGAGAACGTTCAAAAGTTAGCTGTTTTGCACGGTTTTATTAAAGCAAGTTTGTTTCCCTTTTATACTAACTTGTAGTAATTATTACGCTTAGCAAATGTATAACACAAATGCTTGGGTCTAGATCTACGTTTGGGTCAAGTTTCGTAAAATTTTGAGAACGATCAAAATTTTGCTGTTCTGCACAGTTTTTTTAAACCAGGTTTGTTTCCCTTTTATAATAACTCGTAGTTCTTATTACGCTTTGGCAATTTAACACACAAATTCTTGGGCCTAGACATACGTTTGGGTCAAGTTTGATCGAATTGTAAGAATACTCAAAATTTAGCTGTTTTACACGGTTTTATTAAGACAAGTTTGTTTTCATTTTATATTAACTTGTAGGTATTATTACGCTTCGAAAATTTACCACACATATTCTTGGGTCTAGACCAACGATGGGGTCATGTTTCGTCGAATTCTGTGAACGTTCAAAAGTTAACTATTTTGCACGGATTTATTAAAACAACTTTGTTTCCCTTTTATACTAACTTGTAGATATTATTACGCTTAGAAAATTTAACACACAAACTATTGGGTCTAGACCTACGTTTGGGTCAAGTTTCGTCAAATTCTGAGAATGCTCAAATTTTAGTTGTTTTGCACGGTTTTATTAAAACAAGTTTGTTTCCCTTTTATACTAACTTATAGTTATTATTACGCTTAGCAAATTTACAACACAAATGCTTGGGTCTAGACCAACGTTTGGGACAGGTTTCGTCGAATTCTGAGAACGTTCAAAATTTAGCTGTTTTGCACGGTTTTATTAAAGCAAGTTTGTTTCCCTTTTATACTAACTTGTAGTTATTATTACGCTTAGCAAATGTATAACACAAATGCTTGGGTCTAGATCTACGTTTGGGTCAAGTTTCGTAAAATTTTGAGAACGATCAAAATTTTGCTGTTCTGCACAGTTTTTTTAAACCAAGTATGTTTCCCTTTTATAATAACTCGTAGTTCTTATTACGCTTAGGCAATTTAACACACAAATTCTTGGGTCTAGACATACGTTTGGGTCAAGTTTCATCGAATTGTAAGAATGCTCAAAATTTAGCTGTTTTACATGGTTTTATTAAGACAAGTTGGTTTTCATTTTATACTAACTTGTAGGTATTATTACGCTTCGAAAATTTACCACACATATTCTTCGGTCTAGACCAACGATGGGGTCATGTTTCGTCGAATTCTGTGAACGTTCAAAAGTTAACTATTTTGCACGGATTTATTAAAACAAGTTTGTTTCCCTTTTATACTAACTTGTAGTTATTATTACGCTTAGAAAATTACCACACTAATGCTTGGGTTTAGACCAACGTTCGGGACAGATTTCGTCGAATTCTGAGAACGTTCAAAATTTAGCTGTGTTGCACTGTTTTATTAATGCAAGTTTGTTTCTCTTTTATACTAACTTGTAGTCATTATTACGTTTAGCAAATTTACAACACAAATGGATGGGTCTAGACCTGCTATTGGATCAAGTTTTGTTGAATTCTGAGAACGTTCAAAAGTTAGCTGTTTTGCACGGTTTTATTAAAACAAGTTTGTTTCCCTTTTGTACTAACTTGTAGTTATTATTACGCTTAGAAAATTTAACACACAAACTATTGGGTCTAGACCAACGTTTGGGTCAAGTTTCGTCAAATTATGAGAATGCTCAAATTTTAGTTATTTTGCACGGTTTTATTAAAACAAGTTTGTTTCCCTTTTATACTAACTTATAGTTATTATTACGCTTAGCAAATTTACAACACAAATGCTTGGGTCTAGACCAACGTTTGGATCAAGTTTCGTCGAATTCTGAGAACGTTCAAAATTTAGTTGTTTTGCACGGTTTTATTAAACAAAGTTTATTTCCCTTTTATACTAACTTGTAATTATTATTACGTTTAGCAAATTTACAACACAAATGCTTGGGTCTAGACCAACATTTGGGTCAAGTTTCGTCGAATTCTGAGAACGTTGAAAATTTAGCTATTTTGCACGGTTTTATTGAAGCAAGTTTGTTTCCCTTTTTATACTAACTTGTAGTTATTATTACGCTTAGAAAATTACCACACTAATGGATGGGTCTAGACCTGCGATTGGGTCAAGTTTCGTCGAATTCTGAGAACGTTCAAAAGTTAGTTGTTTTGCACGGTTTTATTAAAGCAAGTTTGTTTCCCTTTTATACTAACTTGTAGTTATTATTACGCTTAGCAAATGTATAACACAAATGCTTGGGTCTAGATCTACGTTTGGGTCAAGTTTCGTAAAATTTTGAGAACGATCAAAATTTTGCTGTTCTGCACAGTTTTTTTAAACCAAGTTTGTTTCCCTTTTATAATAACTCGTAGTTCTTATTACGCTTTGGCAATTTAACACACAAATTCTTGGGTCTAGACATACGTTTGGGTCAAGTTTCATCGAATTGTAAGAATGCTCAAAATTTAGCTGTTTTACACAGTTTTATTAAGACAAGTTTGTTTTCATTTTATACTAACTTGTAGGTATTATTACGCTTCGAAAATTTACCACACATATTCTTGGGTCTAGACCAACGATGGGGTCATGTTTCGTCGAATTCTGTGAACGTTCAAAAGTTAACTATTTTGCACGGATTTATTAAAACAACTTTGTTTCCCTTTTATACTAACTTGTAGATATTATTACGCTTAGAAAATTTAACACACAAACTATTGGGTCTAGACCTACGTTTGGGTCAAGTTTCGTCAAATTCTGAGAATGCTCAAATTTTAGTTGTTTTGCACGGTTTTATTAAAACAAGTTTGTTTCCCTTTTATACTAACTTATAGTTATTATTACGCTTAGCAAATTTACAACACAAATGCTTGGGTCTAGACCAACGTTTGGGACAGGTTTCGTCGAATTCTGAGAACGTTCAAAATTTAGCTGTTTTGCACGGTTTTATTAAAACAAGTTTGTTTCCCTTTTATACTATCTTATAGTTATTATTACGCTTAGCAAATTTACAACACAAATGCTTGGGTCTAGACCTACGTTTGGATCAAGTTTCGTCGAATTCTGAGAACGTTCAAAATTTAGTTGTTTTGTACGGTTTTATTAAATAAAGTTTATTTCCCTTTTATACTAACTTGTAATTATTATTACGTTTAGCAAATTTACAATACAAATGCTTGGGTCAAGACCAACATTTGGGTCAAGTTTCGTCGAATTCTGAGAACGTTGAAAATTTAGCTATTTTGCACGGTTTTATTGAAGCAAGTTTGTTTTCCTTTTTATACTAACTTGTAGTTATTATTACGCTTAGCAAATTTACAACACAAATGGATGGGTCTAGACCTGCGATTGGGTCAAGTTTCGTCGAATTCTGAAAACGTTCAAAAGTTAGCTGTTTTGCACGGTTTTATTAAAGCAAGTTTGTTTCCCTTTTATACTAGCTTTTAGTTATTATTACGCTTAGAAAATTTAACACACAAATGTTTGGGTCTAGACCAACCTTTGGGACAGGTTTCGTCGAATTCTGATAATGTTCAAAATTTAGCTGTTTTGCACGGTTTTATTAAAGCAAGTTTGTTTCCCTTTTATACTAACTTGTAGTTCTTATTACGCTTAGGCAATTTAACACACAAATTCTTGGGTCTAGACATACGTTTGGGTCAAGTTTCATCGAATTCTGAGAACATTCAAAATTTAGCAGTTTTGCACGGTTTTATTAAAACAAGTTTGTTTCCCTTTTATACTAACTTGTAGTTATTATTACGTTTAGCAAATTTACCACACAAATGCTTGGGTCTAGTGTGACGTCCGTAGAATTTTGTATGTAATTGGGAGACTAATTGGTAATTATTAGAAATTTAGATGTAATTAGTAAATAAAATTATAGATTGAATTTGGGATATAATAAAACTTGAACGGATTAAATTGGAGTTCGTAATAATTTGAAAGCAAATTATATTAATTAGAAAATTAAAAAGGACGTAATGGGTATTTTGAGAAAAGTTTAATTAAATATATAAAATAATAATATTATATATATAAATTATATATTGTAGAATTGAGGGGAGAGAGAGAGAGTGTAGAATGAATGAGGCGGTGGGCCTCTCTTCCATATTAATATGCACACACACACATAATACAAACTCACACACACACATTCATACACACACAGCGACGCACACACACATTTCGGAAAAACAAAGGTACGAAAATTGTAATTTAATTTCTATTAATTTATATAATTATATTATTTAATTAGTCCGTTTATTAAATATTGATTATATTGAGCGGTGAACTATTTAATCGGAGTGTTTTATGATTTTGGCTATTTATATTAGTGTCAAATTAAATATCACAATTGCTATAAAAATGATATAGTTGGGTAATTAAAATATTAGATTTGTTAGATTTAATTATTCTTATAGTTAATTTATACAATTCCATCGGAATGATTAACCAAATATGTAATTCTATGTATTGTTGCTTAATTAAATTGTATAGCAACGGTAAATTGACAGAAAATTCATAGAAATACTTCGGATGTTATATTTTAGAAATATTATGTTATTAATTAGGGAAAGGAGGTTTTAGTGGTAATATAATTTACGAATGTTATTAAAAATGATAGTTATAAATACATAAGGGGTTTGATTAAGTGAATTCTTATGAATTATTTGGTAAATTAAATATATTGATTATACGTATTATAATTTATTATAGGACGTGACGACGAGATAGAGAGTTGAGCAGTCCCTCGCGAATCGAAGTATTTTGGGGATTTACGGTAAGTATAGCTAATTGGATTTATATATATATATCTATATGTGTAGTATTGTATATATATTTTATATATTGGTTTATTGAATGCGAACGTGGACTTGGCTTTATATTATTATGTGTGGCTTTTGTATATTGATTGTTTATATAATTAGTTGTGGATTATTTGTTAGATTACCATCATATTGGTGAAATTATTACTATGTGATATGTAATGGTAATGTAGGGATATGCGGGATATACTTATGTGATAATCATATAATTGATTGTTGATGAAATCAAATTGGTAGTTGTTGTTGAAGAAGTGATTATTATAAAGAAAAGAATGATGATCGTGAATTGAAATAAAAGATGATGCTTACCTAGTTGGAAACACAGTCAATGGTTTATGAAAATGTGATTGATATTGAGATATGAAAAATATGTGAATTAAGCTAGGTACCATGGCGCGTAGGGTACCGGGGTATTCCGGGGCAGCAGGGAATATCCTGTGCTTGTTAGCTACACACTGGGGTGGTGTGGGGGTACCATGTTTGTGTGATGTCCTGTGCTATATTGCTACACAGCTGAAGTAAAAGAGTGTGGGGATATCACACAACGGGTATCCTGTGCTGTATATGATATGATGATGGCCGGCAAAACCATTGACTGATGATGTATACCAATTAGAGTAAGTGGGGCCCTTAGCTAATAAACGATAATGTTGAATATTGTTTCATAGCTTGATTTATAATTGTGAATAGGTATTACTGCTTATATTTGTTGTTGCTATTGACAATGACTGTTAGTCGATGTGACTGCATGTACGTGAAATTGTTGCCTGTATGTATATATAAACTGATCAGCTATACTTATTGAGTAGGCAGCTCATTCCTTGCCACGTACTTTTCAGGAGATAGGTCACACTGACTAGCCACATTGACTTTGAGCGGTGCCGTTGTCTTTATTAGGTGGGTCAGCCGTGACTTCTAAAGCCAAAGTTTTTGATTGTTGGGTTGTAAATATTCTGGTCTTTTATCGGGATTTATGTTTAAAGTTGTGGTATGATTTTCTTGAGGTTATGAACACGAGAACATGTAGTGAGGGTAAATATGAACTTTTGGTGGTATCTAATACCTTTTGTGATATATAATATTATATTGATAAATTAGAATTTATTTTACTGGTTGAAAGAGAATTACTTATAGAATGAGTTCTGATTAAAGAAAGGATGAAATAGTGATAATTAGATGTAGCGAGTAGGGGGTGCTACATCTAGACTAACTTATAGTTCTTATTACGCTTAGGCAATTTAACACACAAATTCTTGGGTCTAGACATACGTTTGGGTCAAGTTTCATCGAATTCTGAAAACGTTCAAAATTTAGCAGTTTTGCACGGTTTTATTAAAACAAGTTTGTTTCCCTTTTAGACTAACTTGTAGTTATTATTACGCTTAGCAAATTTACCACACAAATGCTTGGGTCTAGACCAACGTTTGGGACAGGTTTCGTCGAATTCTGAGAACGTTCAAAATTTAGCTGTTTTGCACGGTTTTATTAAAGCAAGTTTGTTTCCCTTTTATACTAACTTGTAGTTATTATTACGCTTAGCAAATGTATAACACAAATGCTTGGGTCTAGATCTACGTTTGGGTCAAGTTTCGTAAAATTTTGAGAACGATCAAAATTTTGCTGTTCTGCACAGTTTTTTTAAACCATGTTTGTTTCCCTTTTATAATAACTCGTAGTTCTTATTACGCTTTGGCAATTTAACACACAAATTTTTAGGTCTAGACATACGTTTGGGTCAAGTTTCATCGAATTCTGAGAATGCTCAAAATTTAGCTGTTTTACACGGTTTTCTTAAGACAAGTTTGTTTTCATTTTATACTAACTTGTAGGTATTATTACGCTTCGGAAATTTACCACACATATTCTTGGGTCTAGACCAATGATAGGGTCATGTTTCGTCGAATTCTGTGAACGTTCAAAAGTTAACTATTTTGCACGGATTTATTAAAACAACTTTGTTTCCCTTTTATAGTAACTTGTAGATATTATTACGCTTAGAAAATTACCACACTAATGCTTGGGTTTAGATCAACGTTCGGGACAAGGTTTCGTCCAATTCTGAGAACGTTCAAAATTTAGCTTTTTTGCACGATTTTATTAATGCAAGTTTGTTTTTCTTTTATACTAACTTGTAGTTATTAGTACGTTTAGTAAATTTACAACACAAATGGATGGGTCTAGACCTGCGATTGGATCAAGTTTCGTTGAATTCTGAGAACGTTCAAAAGTTAGCTGTTTTGCACGGTTTTATTAAAACAAGTTTGTTTCCCTTTTATACATACTTGTAGTTATTATTACGCTTAGAAAATTTAACACAAAAACTCTTGGGTCTAGACCTACGTTTGGGTCAAGTTTCGTCAAATTCTGAGAATGCTCAAATTTTAGTTGTTTTGCACGATTTTATTAAAACAAGTTTGTTTCCCTTTTATACTAACTTATAGTTATTATTACGCTTAGCAAATTTACAACACAAATGCTTGGGTCTAGACCAACGTTTGGGTCAAGTTTCGTCGAATTCTGAGAACGTTGAAAATTTAGCTATTTTGCACGGTTTTATTGAAGCAAGTTTGTTTCCCTTTTTATACTAACTTGTAGTTATTATTACGCTTAGCAAATTTACAACACAAATGGATGTGTCTAGACCTGCGATTGGGTCAAATTTCGTCGAATTCTGAGAACGTTCAAAATTTAGTTGTTTTGCACGGTTTTATTAAATAAAGTTTGTTTCCCTTTTATACTAATTTGTAATTATAATTACGTTTAGCAAATTTACAACACAAATGCTTGGGTCTAGACCATCGTTTGGGTCAAGTTTCGTCGAATTCTGAGAACGTTGAAAATTTAGCTATTTTGCACGGTTTTATTGAAGCAAGTTTGTTTCCCTTTTTATACGAACTTGTAGTTATTATTGCGCTTAGCAAATTTACAACACAAATGGATGGGTCTAGACCTACGATTGGGTCAAGTTTCGTCGAATTCTGAGAACGTTCAAAAGTTAGCTGTTTTGCACGGTTTTATTAAAGCAAGTTTGTTTTCCTTTTATACTAGCTTTTAGTTATTATTACGCTTAGAAAATTTAACACACAAATGTTTGGGTATAGACCAACCTTTGGGACAGGTTTCGTCGAATTCTGATAACGTTCAAAATTTAGCTGTTTTGCACGGTTTTATTAAAGAAAATATGTTTCCCTTTTATAATAACTCGTAGTTCTTATTACGCTTAGGCAATTTAACACACAAATTCTTGGATCTTGACATACGTTTGGGTCAAGTTTCATCGAATTGTAAGAATGCTCAAAATTTAGCTGTTTTACACGGTTTTATTAAGACAAGTTGGTTTTCATTTTATACTAACTTGTAGGTATTATTACGCTTCGAAAATTTACCACACATATTCTTGGGTCTAGACCAACGATGGGGTAATGTTTCGTCGAATTCTGTGAACGTTCAAAAATTAACTATTTTGAACGGATTTATTAAAAAAGTTTGTTTCCCTTTTATACTAACTTGTAGTTATTATTACGCTTAGAAAATTACCACACTAATGCTTGGGTTTAGACCAACGTTCGGGACAGATTTCGTCGAATTCTGAGAACGTTCAAAATTTAGCTGTTTTGCACTGTTTTATTAATGCAAGTTTGTTTCTCTTTTATACTAACTTGTAGTCATTATTACGTTTAGCAAATTTACAACACAAATGGATGGGTATAGACCTGCTATTGGATCAAGTTTTGTTGAATTCTGAGAACGTTCAAAAGTTAGCTGTTTTGCACGGTTTTATTAAAACAAGTTTGTTTCCCTTTTGTACTAACTTGTAGTTATTATTACGCTTAGAAAATTTAACACAAACTATTGGGTCTAGACCAACGTTTGGGTCAAGTTTCGTCAAATTCTGAGAATGCTCAAATTTTAGTTGTTTTGCACGGTTTTATTAAAACAAGTTTGTTTCCCTTTTATACTAACTTATAGTTATTATTACGCTTAGCAAATTTACAACACAAATGCTTGGGTCTAGACCAACGTTTGGATCAAGTTTCGTCGAATTCTGAGAACGTTCAAAATTTAGTTGTTTTGCACGGTTTTATTAAACAAAGTTTATTTCCCTTTTATACTAACTTGTAATTATTATTACGTTTAGCAAATTTACAACACAAATGCTTGGGTCTAGACCAACATTTGGGTCACGTCGAATTCTGAGAACGTTGAAAATTTAGCTATTTTGCACGGTTTTATTGAAGCAAGTTTGTTTCCCTTTTTACACTAACTTGTAGTTATTATTACGCTTAGCAAATTTACAACACAAATGCATGGGTCTAGACCTGCGATTGGGTCAAGTTTCGTCGAATTCTGAGAACGTTCAAAAGTTAGCTGTTTTGCACGGTTTTATTAAAGCAAGTTTGTTTCCCTTTTATACTAACTTGTAGTTATTATTACGCTTAGCAAATGTATAACACAAATGCTTGGGTCTAGATCTACGTTTGGGTCAAGTTTCGTAAAATTTTGAGAACGATCAAAATTTTGCTGTTCTGCACAGTTTTTTTAAACCAAGTTTGTTTCCCTTTTATAATAACTCGTAGTTCTTATTACGCTTAGGCAATTTAACACACAAATTCTTGGGTCTAGACATACGTTTGGGTCAAGTTTCATCGTATTGTATGAATGCTCAAAATTTAGCTGTTTTACACGGTTTTATTAAGACAAGTTTGTTTTCATTTTATACTAACTTGTAGGTATTATTACGCTTCGAAAATTTACCACACATATTCTTGGGTCTAGACCAACGATGGGGTCATGTTTCGTCGAATTCTGTGAACGTTTAAAAGTTAACTATTTTGCACGGATTTATTAAAACAACTTAGTTTCCCTTTTATACTAACTTGTAGATATTATTACGCTTAGAAAATTTAACACACAAACTATTGGGTCTAGACCTACGTTTGGGTCAAGTTTCGTCAAATTCTGAGAATGCTCAAATTTTAGTTGTTTTGCACGGTTTTATTAAAACAAGTTTGTTTCCCTTTTATACTAACTTATAGTTATTATTACGCTTAGCAAATTTACAACACAAATGCTTGGGTCTAGACCAACGTTTGGATCAAGTTTCGTCGAATTCTGAGAACGTTCAAAATTTAGTTGTTTTGCACGGTTTTATTAAACAAAGTTTATTTCCCTTTTATACTAACTTATAGTTATTATTACGCTTAGCAAATTTACAACACAAATGCTTGGGTCTAGACCAACGTTTGGGACAGGTTTCGTCGAATTCTGAGAACGTTCAAAATTTAGCTGTTTTGCACGGTTTTATTAAAGCAAGTTTGTTTCCCTTTTATACTAACTTGTAGTTATTATTACGCTTAGCAAATGTATAACACAAATGCTTGGGTCTAGATCTACGTTTGGGTCAAGTTTCGTAAAATTTTGAGAACGATCAAAATTTACCACACATATTCTTGGGTCTAGACCAACGATGTGGTCATGTTTCGTCGAATTCTGTGAACGTTCAAAAGTTAACTATTTTGCACGGATTTATTAAAACAACTTTGTTTCCCTTTTATACTAACTTGTAGTTATTATTACGCTTAGAAAATTACCACACTAATGCTTGGGTTTAGACCAACGTTCGGGACAGATTTCGTCGAATTCTGAGAACGTTCAAAATTTAGCTGTTTTGCATTGTTTTATTAATGCAAGTTTGTTTCTCTTTTATACTAACTTGTAGTCATTATTACGTTTAGCAAATTTACAACACAAATGGATGGGTCTAGACCTGCTATTGGATCAAGTTTTGTTGAATTCTGAGAATGTTCAAAAGTTAGCTGTTTTGCACGGTTTTATTAAAACAAGTTTGTTTCCCTTTTGTACTAACTTGTAGTTATTATTATGCTTAGAAAATTTAACACACAAACTATTGGGTCTAGACCTACGTTTGGGTCAAGTTTCGTCAAATTCTGAGAATGCTCAAATTTTAGTTGTTTTGCACGGTTTTATTAAAACAAGTTTGTTTCCCTTTTATACTAACTTATAGTTATTATTACGCTTAGCAAATTTACAACACAAATGCTTGGGTCTAGACCAACGTTTGGATCAAGTTTCGTCGAATTCTGAGAACGTTCAAAATTTAGTTGTTTTGCACGGTTTTATTAAACAAAGTTTATTTCCCTTTTATACTAACTTGTAATTATTATTACGTTTAGCAAATTTACAACACAAATGCTTGGGTCTAGACCAACATTTGGGTCAAGTTTCGTCGAATTCTGAGAACGTTGAAAATTTAGCTATTTTGCACGGTTTTATTGAAGCAAGTTTGTTTCCCTTTTTATACTAACTTGTAGTTATTATTACGCTTAGCAAATTTACAACACAAATGGATGGGTCTAGACCTGCGATTGGGTTAAGTTTCGTCGAATTCTGAGAACGTTCAAAAGTTAGCTGTTTTGCACGGTTTTATTAAAGCAAGTTTGTTTCCCTTTTATACTAACTTGTAGTTATTATTACGCTTACCAAATGTATAACACAAATGTTTGGGTCTAGATCTACGTTTGGGTCAAGTTTCGTAAAATTTTGAGAACGATCAAAATTTTGCTGTTCTGCACAGTTTTTTTAAACCAAGTTATTTTTCCTTTTATAATAACTCGTAGTTTTTATTACGCTTTGGCAATTTAACACACAAATTCTTGGGTCTAGACATACGTTTGGGTCAAGTTTCATCGAATTGTAAGAATGCTCAAAATTTCATTAATAAAGAGTAATGGTACAGTACAACATGGGATTATCAACTGGTTTCTCCCTCTACCCAAGGGATACGCCATAATCTATACAATGCTCGTGTACTGACTGACGATGCTAAATCAACGCTAAGAATCCTCTGTCTGACGTCATTGATGATTAGTATGCTCAATGTGGCCGGTGTCCGCTCAGTATGATCAAATCTCCTCAAGTTCCTCTCCTTCCATATGTGGTAGACACACGCTGCCAGTAGTGTACGGTAAGCTCTATTAATAATGTGCTTACCTCTCCATTTCCGTGTCGCCCATTCAATATCTGTTGCCCAATCTCTATTGGGCCAGTGAAAGCGAATCCTTCTGCGAATCTCATAAAGGCACTGACGACTAAATCTGCATCGGAAGAATAAATGTGGATGAGATTCCGTAGCTCCCTCATCGCACAGTATGCACACCCCCAGGTGAGATAGCCATGATTTGTCTGTGGTAGGAAGTTTGCCAAGGATTGCTAGCCATAAGATGAACGAATGGCGAGGAATCTTCAAGGAGCCCAAAAGTAGTGAAGACCATCCTACTTTCGGCTCGGGGTGAGTGAATAATCGGTAGAGGACCTGAGTAGTAGGTTGCCCTTCGTCACATCTCCACACCACCCGATCCTCTCCTCCGAAAATAAGCGGTTTATGTGTGATTTCCAAACATTCAAACTCGGTGATGGTAGGCCATTGCCATTCTCCTGCTGAAATCACCAAGCTGAGTTTTGCTGATTCTTCAAGTCTAAGATGGCGGGGACCTTGAGGGAATCGCTCGATAAGTGGACCCAAGTGATGCCACGGGTCCTGCCAAACAAAGAATCTGTCTCCATTTCCAATCTGGTAATCCACGATAGCGCGAAGGAAAGGACGTAGCCTGAGTATTTTTCGCCATCCCCAAGAACCTCCATGTTAACGGATAGTCCAAATCGATCTCTCACGTAATCGGTCTTGGTAGAGCCACTGAACCCATATGGATGTCCTGTCACACTGGATAACATCACATAGTTTCTTGCTCATTAATGCGCGATTCAAGGTGGAGATGTCCTTGAACCCAAGTCCCCCCTCATCCATCGGTCGACACACATCTTTCCAGGCTACCTTAGCGTACCCACTAGACGTCGTACCCTTCCATAGGAAAGTCCTCAACCTCTTCTCAATTTCATTGATGACTTTCTTAGGTAATATGAATGCAGAAGCCCAATATAAGCTCAATGCTGAAAGCACAGATTTGATGATTTGTACCCGCCCAGCATATGATAATGAAATCCCTTCCCATCCATTAATACGTGCATCAATTTTTGAGATAAGCGGTTGGCAATCAGAGATGGTCAGCCTAGACGAGATTAAGGGAAGACCCAGGTACCTCATTGGAAGGTGGCCCTCCTGAAAGCCCAAAATATCCAACATCTGGTCCTTCAAATTTTGAGCCGAACGTGAAATGATTAAGTGACTTTTTTGGACATTCAACCGAAGGCCCGACAACTCCGCAAACCAGTCCAATCCCTCTTTGAAGACTCTGATGGAGTCTAAGTCAGCTTTGCACAGTAAGAGGAGGTCGTCTGCAAATCCCATCTAAAAAACCTTAGAACTCTCACACTTCCAATGATAAGTGAATTGGATGTCCTGTTCGATTCGTTGCAAGAATCCCAGATGTAAGGCTTCCATAACAAGAACAAACAGATAAGGAGAAAGTGGGTCTCCCTGTCGTAGTCCTCTCGCTCCAGCAAAGAACCCATGAGGTTTTTCATTGAGCCCAATCGAGAATGATGTCGTGGAAACACACTCCTCAATCCACCTTGTAAACGTAGGTGGAAACCCGAACAGCTGCAAAACTGCTAACAGGAAGTCCCACTCCACCGTATCATAGGCCTCCTGATATCCACTTTAAGTGCGCATCTCGGGGGTAGGCGCATCTGGTTATATCTCGAGAATAATTCCTGGGCTAACATAATGTTGTCCCCAATGCTTCTTCCCGGAATAAAAGCTGTCTGACATGGGCTAACTATCTTGTCCAGTAGCACACTAATTTTTTGGACGAGTAGTTTCGCAATGATCTTGTATAAAACATTGCAGCATGAAATTGGTCTAAAATCATTAACCGACATAGGCGTATGTACCTTTGGGATCAGGGCCAAGATCGTGGAGTTGATCTGCTTCAGAAGATTTCCGGTAGAAAAGAAATCTAGTACCGCCCTCGTAACTTCTTCCCCAACCATAGGCCAAGCCGCCTTGAAAAACCTTGACGAGTAGCCATCAGGTCCCGGTGCCTTGTCATCAGCAATATCGAACACTGTTTGCTTCACATCATCCGCCGAGAGTGGAAGGAGTAATTGATTAGCTTCCTCATCAGTGATACAGTGCCTTGCCCACGGTCTAAGATAACGAATATCCACTGACAGCCGTCTTCTGGTGCCTCCTAAGAGGTTCTGATAGTATGAGACAAACTCATGGGCGATTTTCCCTAGATCCGTGTGTGTGAAACCATTCTCATCATTAATCTGTAAGATTCTTCTTATTACTCGTCTCTATGCAATTTTACGAAAGAAAACCCGGGAACATTGGTCTCCGTCTTTCATCCACTGCATCTTGGCTCTCTGCTGCAGCATAATTTGTTCAAGTTTTGCCGCTTTAGTATAAACGACTCGACAACAATGCTCCAGAAGTAAATATAGCTCTTTTTGTCTGTCAGAGCTCACCAACTGTTGTGCCTCATCAAGAAAACCTTTGGCTATTTGGACATTCATCGTCAAATCTCCCTTATTTCTCCTTTGTAGTCTAAAGACTGGTTTAAGTGCCTTCAGTTTACGTGTCACAGCATACATAGGAATACCCACAATCTCATGATGCCAAATATTCTGCACATTATGGATAAACTCAGGTGAATGGGCAAGATAGTTATCAAATCGAAACATGCCTCCATTATGTTGTTGTATATCCCCATGTAAAACCAGTGGAGAGTGGTCAGATGTCCGTGGAGTAAGGCTGTGATAATATGCGCTCGGGAACCTTGCCAGCCAGCGGTCATTAATAAGAATCCGATCCAGCCGCTTCCATAAACTCCTCATAGACGTACTGCAATTATGCCACGTGAACCATTCACCTTGCATAGGAAGTGGGATCAGCCCCGCCTCCAGAATACCAGCATTAAATTCTTCGGTAGCCATCCTTATATCTCCTAAGATGCCACATACTTCGTTAAGGTCACGTACTGCATTAAAATCCCCTCCCACCATCCACGGGATGTCAGAGCATTGTTGAGCTAGCGTCTCCAGTGCCGTCCATAAATTCCGACGATCAATCACCTCAGATGCCCCATAAACAACAGTGATAATAACAGATTCATTGTCAGCCATATTAGTAACCCGACAGTGAATAAATTGATCTGCCGAGTCTAAGATATGGACATCAACAATATTCTTATCCCAAGCTAGCCAGATGCGATTACCAACAGAAGAATAATCGACAAACCATTTCCAATGTGGAAGTAAAAACAATTGAATATGCATAACATTATTCAAACGAACACGAGTTTCAAGAATGCCTAGGAAGTGTAACCTGTATTCAGAGACCAAGTCCTTCAAAGCGAGCTGATGGTCTCGTTTTTTCAGCCCACGGACATTCCACACAGCGATGTTCAACATGGATCATCGTCCATGGGGTTGCTTGTGTTAGGACCCCCTGAATGCTCACCTGCATCATCAATTAAATGCAAAGCGTCAAAAGCATTATAAATAACAATTGCCTTACCTCTCTCTTCTTGCTTGGAGTGGTTCTGGTCCACATGTCTATCTCCCGCATCTGCTTTGGGTATATCTTCAACCACTGGTTTCATCGTCTTACGTCCCTTAGTCAGAAGTTGCGGTTGTGCTACATTGACTTTCGGCACATACACATTTACTGTTGGCTTCGTCGGTTTGCGGGTTTTGTTTAGTGCACAATCCTTGTTCGAATGTCCCAATGACATGCACGCTGTGCACTTTGGCGGGTGCCATTCATACTCAACGTCAACTTTGCAAGGTGTCTCCCCTCCTTCTTCATCAGGTGCCATGACAATAATATGTTTATGCAACTTTTGTGTGGCATCAATCATCACACATACACGAGCAAAGTCCAGTCTCGTGCATGCTCTTGTAATCGCGTCGGGGTAAAGGGGCTTCCCCACACCACTCGCTACAGTGCTCAATCCTTCTGTCGTCCAAAATTCCATCGGAAGGTGTCGTAATTTAATCCAGACGGGCACTTGTGTATGCTTCAACTTTCTCATGGCCATCCCCGGTTCCCACTTTTGAAGAACTATCGGCTGCCCTTGGAACAACCACGGGCCTCCCTCAATTATCTCCTCCATATCAATAACTGTTTTAAACTGAAAAAAGAAGAATCCGTTTGTGGTCGCTGTCACCTCCCTTAGTGCTGGCCAGACCGAATGTGCAAACTCCTTAAGGTGATGATAATATGGCCATTTGCCCAAGAAATAGCCAACTGCAGTAGATTTCCAACGTTTAGACCCATTACGTACCGCATCTAAAGAAGGTCGCACGACAACCTCTCCGTTCTGCATTGTTGGGGCTATGAATGATAAGGTTTTCCGGGTCGAATGATTAAATGCATGTGCTATTTTGTCGTCGATAATTGTATCCGGGTATGCGTGCAACGGGATGTTTCCAACGTACAATCCCGTTGGAAGAGGAGCATCATGCATAGCTTGATTTCTTTCCACAGAATTGCTGACATCAGCCCTATTTTTGCATGTGTCCCCGCTGATGTCAGCCCTAGCTTTCCTTGTATCATCGATGATGTCAGCCCTAGATTTGATAGTGTAATTGCTGACATCAGCCCTAGATGCACCTGTGTCATCAGCCCTAGGAGCAGCGATGATGTCAGCCCTAGCAGCAGCGATGATGTCAGCCCTAGCATCAGTGATGATGTCAGCCCTAGCATCAGTGATGATGTCAGCCCTAGCAGCAGCGATGATGTCAGCCCTAGCATCAGTGATGATGTCAGCCCTAGCAGCAGCGATGATGTCAGCCCTACTAGGGCTGATGTCAGCAGTGTGTTCCAAGCAAGCCTCCATGTCACTCACCTTCCCCGCCACATCAGCTCCGACGTTGTCCACCGTGGCGTCCATGTCAGCAATATTGCACACGTCATCCTTCGTCGGAATTCCAACGGTCGCCGGCGAGATCTGGTTCTCGTTGCTGCTGTGCAAAGCCGCCGGCGAAGGCAGGTTCGCGTTGCTGCTGTGCAAAACCGCCGGCGAGGTCTGGTTCGCGTTACTCAAAGCCGCCGCCGAGATTTGGTTTGGGTTGTTGCTGTGCAAAGCCGCCGGCGGAGGAGGAGGAGGTGTGATTATTCTCCCACGCACAGCCGATCGACGCTGAAGTGTCGCTGCCATTCCGGTCGCCTGTGTTGTACGTCTCCGACATACCTGTTTCAGCTCGCGAGCAAACGGGTGTTCGTCAAATTCTTTTAAACCAAGTTTGTTTCCCTTTTATAATAACTCGTAGTTCTTATTACGCTTAGGTAATTTAACACACAAATTCTTGGGTCTAGACATACGTTTGGGTCAAGTTTCATCGAATTGTAAGAATGCTCAAAATTTAGCTGTTTTACACGGTTTTATTAAGACAAGTTTGTTTTCATTTTATACTAACTTGTAGGTATTATTACGCTTCGAAAATTTACCACACATATTCTTGGGTCTAGACCAACGATGGGGTCATGTTTCGTCGAATTCTGTGAACGTTCAAAAGTTAACTATTTTGCACGGATTTATTAAAACAAGTTTGTTTCCCTTTTATACTAACTTGTAGATATTATTACGCTTAGAAAATTTAACACACAAACTATTGGGTCTAGACCTACGTTTGGGTCAAGTTTCGTCAAATTCTGAGAATGCTCAAATTTTAGTTGTTTTGCACGGTTTTATTAAAACAAGTTTGTTTCCCTTTTATACTAACTTATAGTTATTATTACGCTTAGCAAATTTACAACACAAATGCTTGGGTCTAGACCAACGTTTGGGACAGGTTTCGTCGAATTCTGAGAACGTTCAAAATTTAGCTGTTTTGCACGGTTTTATTAAAGCAAGTTTGTTTCCCTTTTATACTAACTTGTAGTTATTATTACGCTTAGCAAATGTATAACACAAATGCTTGGGTCTAGATCTACGTTTGGGTCAAGTTTCGTAAAATTTTGAGAACGATCAAAATTTTGCTGTTCTGCACAGTTTTTTTAAACCAAGTATGTTTCCCTTTTATAATAGCTCGTAGTTCTTATTACGCTTAGGCAATTTAACACACAAATTCTTGGGTCTAGACATACGTTTGGGTCAAGTTTCATCGAATTCTGAGAATGCTCAAAATTTAGCTGTTTTACACGGTTTTATTAAGACAAGTTGGTTTTCATTTTATACTAACTTGTAGGTATTATTACGCTTCGAAAATTTACCACACATATTCTTGGGTCTAGACCAACGATGGGGTCATGTTTCGTCGAATTCTGTGAACGTTCAAAAGTTAACTATTTTGCACGGATTTATTAAAACAAGTTTGTTTCCCTTTTATACTAACTTGTAGTTATTATTACGCTTAGAAAATTACCACACTAATGCTTGGGTTTAGACCAACGTTCGGGACAGATTTCGTCGAATTCTGAGAACGTTCAAAATTTAGCTGTTTTGCACTGTTTTATTAATGCAAGTTTGTTTCTCTTTTATACTAACTTGTAGTCATTATTACATTTAGCAAATTTACAACACAAATGGATGGGTCTAGACCTGCTATTGGATCAAGTTTTGTTGAATTCTGAGAACGTTCAAAAGTTAGCTGTTTTGCACGGTTTTATTAAAACAAGTTTGTTTCCCTTTTGTACTAACTTGTAGTTATTATTACGCTTAGCAAATTTACAACACAAATGCTTGGGTCTAGACCAACGTTTGGATCAAGTTTCGTCGAATTCTGAGAACGTTCAAAATTTAGTTGTTTTGCACGGTTTTATTAAACAAAATTTATTTCCCTTTTATACTAACTTGTAATTATTATTCCGTTTAGCAAATTTACAACACAAATGCTTGAGTCTAGACCAACATTTGGGTCAAGATTCGTCGAATTCTGAGAACGTTGAAAATTTAGCTATTTTGCACGGTTTTATTGAAGCAAGTTTGTTTCCCTTTTTATACTAACTTGTAGTTATTATTACGCTTAGCAAATTTACAACACAAATGGATGGGTCTAGACCTGCAATTGGGTCAAGTTTCGTCGAATTCTGAGAACGTTCAAAAGTTAGCTGTTTTGCACGGTTTTATTAAAACAAGTTTGTTTCCCTTTTGTACTAACTTGTAGTTATTATTACGCTTAGAAAATTTAACACACAAACTATTGGGTCTAGACCTACGTTTGGGTCAAGTTTCGTCAAATTCTGAGAATGCTCAAATTTTAGTTGTTTTGCACGGTTTTATTAAAACAAGTTTGTTTCCCTTTTATACTAACTTATAGTTATTATTACGCTTAGCAAATTTACAACACAAATGCTTGGGTCTAGACCAACGTTTGGATCAAGTTTCGTCGAATTCTGAGAACGTTCAAAATTTAGTTGTTTTGCACGGTTTTATTAAACAAAGTTTATTTCCCTTTTATACTAACTTGTAATTATTATTCCGTTTAGCAAATTTACAACACAAAGGCTTGGGTCTAGACCAACATTTGGGTCAAGTTTCGTCGAATTCTGAGAACGTTGAAAATTTAGCTATTTTGCACGGTTTTATTAAAACAAGTTTGTTTCCCTTTTATACTAACTTGTAGTTATTATTACGCTTAGCAAATGTATAACACAAATGCTTGGGTCTAGATCTACGTTTGGGTCAAGTTTCGTAGAGTTTTGAGAACGATCAAAATTTTGCTGTTCTGCACAGTTTTTTTAAACCAAGTTTGTTTCCCTTTTATAATAACTCGTAGTTCTTATTACGCTTAGGCAATTTAACACACAAATTCTTGGGTTTAGACATACGTTTGGGTCAAGTTTCATCGAATTGTAAGAATGCTCAAAATTTAGCTGTTTTACACGGTTTTATTAAGACAAGTTTGTTTTCATTTTATACTAACTTGTAGGTATTATTACGCTTCGAAAATTTACCACACATATTCTTGGGTCTAGACCAACGATAGGGTAATGTTTCGTCGAATTCTGTGAATGTTCAAAAGTTAACTATTTTGCACGGATTTATTAAAACAACTTTGTTTCCCTTTTATACTAACTTGTAGATATTATTACGCTTAGAAAATTTAACACACAAACTATTGGGTCTAGACCTACGTTTGGGTCTAGTTTGGGTCTACGTTTGGGTCTAGTTTCGTCAAATTCTTGGAATGCTCAAATTTTAGTTGTTTTGCACGATTTTATTAAAACAAGTTTGTTTCCCTTTTATACTAACTTATAGTTATTATTACACTTAGCAAATTTACAACACAAATGCTTGGGTCTAGACCAACGTTTGGGACAGGTTTCGTCGAATTCTGAGAACGTTCAAAATTTAGCTGTTTTGCACGGTTTTATTAAAGCAAGTTTGTTTCCCTTTTATACTAACTTGTAGTTATTATTACGCTTAGCAAATGTATAACACAAATGCTTGGGTCTAGACCTGCTATTGGATCAAGTTTTGTTGAATTCTGATAACGTTCAAAAGTTAGCTGTTTTGCACGGTATATTAAAGCAAGTTTGTTTTCCTTTTATACTAGCTTTTAGTTATTATTACGCTTACAAAATTTAACACACAAATGTTTGGGTCTAGACCATCGTTTGGGACAGGTTTCGTCGAATTCTGAAAACGTTCAAAATTTAGCAGTTTTGCACGGTTTTATTAAAACAAGTTTGTTTCCCTTTTATACTAACTTGTAGTTATTATTACGCTTAGCAAATTTACCACACAAATTCTTGGGTCTAGACCAACGTTTGGGACAGGTTTCGTCGAATTCTGATAACGTTCAAAATTTAGCTGTTTTGCACGGTTTTATTAAAGCAAGTTTGTTTCCCTTTAATACTAACTTGTAGTTATTATTACGCTTAGCAAATGTATAAAACAAATGCTTGGGTCTAGATCTACGTTTGGGTCAAGTTTCGTAAAATTTTGAGAACGATCAAAATTTTGTTGATCTGCACAGTTTTTTTAAACCATGTTTGTTTCCCTTTTATAATAACTCGTAGTTCTTATTACGCTTAGGCAATTTAACACACAAATTCTTGGGTCTAGAAATACGTTTGGGTCAAGTTTCATCGAATTGTAAGAATGCTCAAAATTTAGCTGTTTTACACGGTTTTATTAAGACAAGTTTGTTTTCATTTTATACTAACTTGTAGGTATTATTACGCTTCGAAAATTTACCACACATATTCTTGGGTCTAGACCAACGATGGGGTCATGTTTCGTCGAATTCTGTGAACGTTCAAAAGTTAACTATTTTGCACGGATTTATTAAAACAAGTTTGTTTCCCTTTTATACTAACTTGTAGTTATTATTACGCTTAGAAAATTACCACACTAATGCTTGGGTTTAGACCAACGTTCGGGACAGATTTCGTCGAATTCTGAGAACGTTCAAAATTTAGTTGTTTTGCACTGTTTTATTAATGCAAGTTTGTTTCTCTTTTATACTAACTTGTAGTCATTATTACGTTTAGCAAATTTACAACACAAATGGATGGGTCTAGACCTGCTATTGGATCAAGTTTTGTTGAATTCTGAGAACGTTCAAAAGTTAGCTGTTTTGCACGGTTTTATTAAAACAAGTTTGTTTCCCTTTTGTACTAACTTGTAGTTATTATTACGCTTAGAAAATTTAACACACAAACTATTGGGTCTAGACCTACGTTTGGGTCAAGTTTCGTCAAATTCTGAGAATGCTCAATTTTTAGTTGTTTTGCACGGTTTTATTAAAACAAGTTTGTATCCCTTTTATACTAACTAATAGTTATTATTACGCTTAGCATATTTACAACACAAATGCTTGGGTCTAGACCAACGTTTGGGTCAAGTTTCGTCGAATTCTGAGAACGTTCAAAATTTAGTTGTTTTGCACGGTTTTATTAAACAAAGTTTATTTCCGTTTTATACTAACTTGTAATTATTATTACATTTAGCAAATTTACAATACAAATGCTTGGGTCTAGACCAACATTTGGGTCAAGTTTCGTCGAATTCTGAGAACGTTGAAAATTTAGCTATTTTGCACGGTTTTATTGAAGCAAGTTTGTTTCCCTTTTTACACTAACTTGTAGTTATTATTACGCTTAGCAAATTTACAACACAAATGGATGGGTCTAGACCTGCGATTGGGTCAAATTTCGTCGAATTCTGAGAACGTTCAAAATTTAGTTGTTTTGCACGGTTTTATTAAACAAAGTTTGTTTCCCTTTTATACTAACTTGTAATTATTATTACGTTTAGCAAATTTACAACACAAATGCTTGAGTCTAGACCAACGTTTGGGTCAAGTTTCGTCGAATTCTGAGAACGTTGAAAATTTAGCTATTTTGCACGATTTTATTGAAGCAAGTTTGTTTCCGTTTTTATACGAACTTGTAGTTATTATTACGCTTAGCAAATTTACAACACAAATGGATGGGTCTAGACCTGCGATTGGGTCAAGTTTCGTCGAATTCCGAGAACGTTCAAAAGTTAGCTGTTTTGCACGGTTTTATTAAAGCAAGTTTGTTTCCCTTTTATACTAACTTGTAGTTATTATTACGCTTAGCAAATGTATAACACAAATGCTTGGGTCTAGACCTGCTATTGGATCAAGTTTTGTTGAATTCTGATAACGTTCAAAAGTTAGCTGTTTTGCACGGTATATTAAAGCAAGTTTGTTTTCCTTTTATACTAGCTTTTAGTTATTATTACGCTTACAAAATTTAACACACAAATGTTTGGGTCTAGACCATCGTTTGGGACAGGTTTCGTCGAATTCTGAAAACGTTCAAAATTTAGCAGTTTTGCACGGTTTTATTAAAACAAGTTTGTTTCCCTTTTATACTAACTTGTAGTTATTATTACGCTTAGCAAATTTACCACACAAATTCTTGGGTCTAGACCAACGTTTGGGACAGGTTTCGTCGAATTCTGATAACGTTCAAAATTTAGCTGTTTTGCACGGTTTTATTAAAGCAAGTTTGTTTCCCTTTAATACTAACTTGTAGTTATTATTACGCTTAGCAAATGTATAAAACAAATGCTTGGGTCTAGATCTACGTTTGGGTCAAGTTTCGTAAAATTTTGAGAACGATCAAAATTTTGTTGATCTGCACAGTTTTTTTAAACCATGTTTGTTTCCCTTTTATAATAACTCGTAGTTCTTATTACGCTTAGGCAATTTAACACACAAATTCTTGGGTCTAGAAATACGTTTGGGTCAAGTTTCATCGAATTGTAAGAATGCTCAAAATTTAGCTGTTTTACACGGTTTTATTAAGACAAGTTTGTTTTCATTTTATACTAACTTGTAGGTATTATTACGCTTCGAAAATTTACCACACATATTCTTGGGTCTAGACCAACGATGGGGTCATGTTTCGTCGAATTCTGTGAACGTTCAAAAGTTAACTATTTTGCACGGATTTATTAAAACAAGTTTGTTTCCCTTTTATACTAACTTGTAGTTATTATTACGCTTAGAAAATTACCACACTAATGCTTGGGTTTAGACCAACGTTCGGGACAGATTTCGTCGAATTCTGAGAACGTTCAAAATTTAGTTGTTTTGCACTGTTTTATTAATGCAAGTTTGTTTCTCTTTTATACTAACTTGTAGTCATTATTACGTTTAGCAAATTTACAACACAAATGGATGGGTCTAGACCTGCTATTGGATCAAGTTTTGTTGAATTCTGAGAACGTTCAAAAGTTAGCTGTTTTGCACGGTTTTATTAAAACAAGTTTGTTTCCCTTTTGTACTAACTTGTAGTTATTATTACGCTTAGAAAATTTAACACACAAACTATTGGGTCTAGACCTACGTTTGGGTCAAGTTTCGTCAAATTCTGAGAATGCTCAATTTTTAGTTGTTTTGCACGGTTTTATTAAAACAAGTTTGTATCCCTTTTATACTAACTAATAGTTATTATTACGCTTAGCATATTTACAACACAAATGCTTGGGTCTAGACCAACGTTTGGGTCAAGTTTCGTCGAATTCTGAGAACGTTCAAAATTTAGTTGTTTTGCACGGTTTTATTAAACAAAGTTTATTTCCGTTTTATACTAACTTGTAATTATTATTACATTTAGCAAATTTACAATACAAATGCTTGGGTCTAGACCAACATTTGGGTCAAGTTTCGTCGAATTCTGAGAACGTTGAAAATTTAGCTATTTTGCACGGTTTTATTGAAGCAAGTTTGTTTCCCTTTTTACACTAACTTGTAGTTATTATTACGCTTAGCAAATTTACAACACAAATGGATGGGTCTAGACCTGCGATTGGGTCAAATTTCGTCGAATTCTGAGAACGTTCAAAATTTAGTTGTTTTGCACGGTTTTATTAAACAAAGTTTGTTTCCCTTTTATACTAACTTGTAATTATTATTACGTTTAGCAAATTTACAACACAAATGCTTGAGTCTAGACCAACGTTTGGGTCAAGTTTCGTCGAATTCTGAGAACGTTGAAAATTTAGCTATTTTGCACGATTTTATTGAAGCAAGTTTGTTTCCGTTTTTATACGAACTTGTAGTTATTATTACGCTTAGCAAATTTACAACACAAATGGATGGGTCTAGACCTGCGATTGGGTCAAGTTTCGTCGAATTCCGAGAACGTTCAAAAGTTAGCTGTTTTGCACGGTTTTATTAAAGCAAGTTTGTTTTTCTTTTATACTAGCTTTTAGTTATTATTACGCTTAGAAAATTTAACACAGAAATGTTTGGGTCTAGACCATCGTTTGGGACAGGTTTCGTCGAATTCTGATAACGTTCAAAATTTAGCTGTTTTGCACGGTTTTATTAAAGCAAGTTTGTTTCCTTTTATACTAACTTGTAGTTCTTATTACGCTTAGGCAATTTAACACACAAATTCTTGGGTCTAGACATACGTTTGGGTCAAGTTTCATCGAATTCTGAAAACGTTCAAAATTTAGCAGTTTTGCACGGTTTTATTAAAACAAGTTTGTTTCCCTTTTATACTAACTTGTAGTTATTATTACGCTTAGCAAATTTACCACACAAATTCTTGGGTCTAGACCAACGTTTGGGACAGGTTTCGTCAAATTCTGATAACGTTCAAAATTTAGCTGTTTTGCACGGTTTTATTAAAGCAAGTTTGTTTCCCTTTTATACTAACTTGTAGTTATTATTACGCTTAGCAAATGTATAACACAAATGCTTGGGTCTAGATCTATGTTTGGGTCAAGTTTCGTAAAATTTTGAGAACGATCAAAATTTTGTTGATCTGCACAGTTTTTTTAAACCATGTTTGTTTCCCTTTTATAATAACTCGTAGTTCTTATTACGCTTAGGCAATTTAACACACAAATTCTTGGGTCTAGAAATACGTTTGGGTCAAGTTTCGTCGAATTGTAAGAATGCTCAAAATTTAGCTGTTTTACACGGTTTTATTAAGACAAGTTGGTTTTCATTTTATACTAACTTGTAGGTATTATTACGCTTCGAAAATTTACCACACATATTCTTGGGTCTAGACCAACGATGGGGTCATGTTTCGTCGAATTCTGTGAACGTTCAAAAGTTAACTATTTTGCACGGATTTATTAAAACAAGTTTGTTTCCCTTTTATACTAACTTGTAGTTATTATTACGCTTAGAAAATTACCACACTAATGCTTGGGTTTAGACCAACGTTCGGGACAGATTTCGTCGAATTCTGAGAACGTTCAAAATTTAGTTGTTTTGCACTGTTTTATTAATGCAAGTTTGTTTCTCTTTTATACTAACTTGTAGTCATTATTACGTTTAGCAAATTTACAACACAAATGGATGGGTCTAGACCTGCTATTGGATCAAGTTTTGTTGAATTCTGAGAACGTTCAAAAGTTAGCTGTTTTGCACGGTTTTATTAAAACAAGTTTGTTTCCCTTTTGTACTAACTTGTAGTTATTATTACGCTTAGAAAATTTAACACACAAACTATTGGGTCTAGACCTACGTTTGGGTCAAGTTTCGTCAAATTCTGAGAATGCTCAATTTTTAGTTGTTTTGCACGGTTTTATTAAAACAAGTTTGTATCCCTTTTATACTAACTAATAGTTATTATTACGCTTAGCATATTTACAACACAAATGCTTGGGTCTAGACCAACGTTTGGGTCAAGTTTCGTCGAATTCTGAGAACGTTCAAAATTTAGTTGTTTTGCACGGTTTTATTAAACAAAGTTTATTTCCGTTTTATACTAACTTGTAATTATTATTACATTTAGCAAATTTACAATACAAATGCTTGGGTCTAGACCAACATTTGGGTCAAGTTTCGTCGAATTCTGAGAACGTTGAAAATTTAGCTATTTTGCACGGTTTTATTGAAGCAAGTTTGTTTCCCTTTTTACACTAACTTGTAGTTATTATTACGCTTAGCAAATTTACAACACAAATGGATGGGTCTAGACCTGCGATTGGGTCAAATTTCGTCGAATTCTGAGAACGTTCAAAATTTAGTTGTTTTGCACGGTTTTATTAAACAAAGTTTGTTTCCCTTTTATACTAACTTGTAATTATTATTACGTTTAGCAAATTTACAACACAAATGCTTGAGTCTAGACCAACGTTTGGGTCAAGTTTCGTCGAATTCTGAGAACGTTGAAAATTTAGCTATTTTGCACGATTTTATTGAAGCAAGTTTGTTTCCGTTTTTATACGAACTTGTAGTTATTATTACGCTTAGCAAATTTACAACACAAATGGATGGGTCTAGACCTGCGATTGGGTCAAGTTTCGTCGAATTCCGAGAACGTTCAAAAGTTAGCTGTTTTGCACGGTTTTATTAAAGCAAGTTTGTTTTTCTTTTATACTAGCTTTTAGTTATTATTACGCTTAGAAAATTTAACACAGAAATGTTTGGGTCTAGACCATCGTTTGGGACAGGTTTCGTCGAATTCTGATAACGTTCAAAATTTAGCTGTTTTGCACGGTTTTATTAAAGCAAGTTTGTTTCCTTTTATACTAACTTGTAGTTCTTATTACGCTTAGGCAATTTAACACACAAATTCTTGGGTCTAGACATACGTTTGGGTCAAGTTTCATCGAATTCTGAAAACGTTCAAAATTTAGCAGTTTTGCACGGTTTTATTAAAACAAGTTTGTTTCCCTTTTATACTAACTTGTAGTTATTATTACGCTTAGCAAATTTACCACACAAATTCTTGGGTCTAGACTAACGTTTGGGACAGGTTTCGTCAAATTCTGATAACGTTCAAAATTTAGCTGTTTTGCACGGTTTTATTAAAGCAAGTTTGTTTCCCTTTTATACTAACTTGTAGTTATTATTACGCTTAGCAAATGTATAACACAAATGATTGGGTCTAGATCTACGTTTGGGTCAAGTTTCGTAAAATTTTGAGAACGATCAAAATTTTGTTGTTCTGCACAGTTTTTTTAAACCATGTTTGTTTCCCTTTTATAATAACTCGTAGTTCTTATTACGCTTAGGCAATTTAACACACAAATTCTTGGGTCTAGAAATACGTTTGGGTCAAGTTCATCGAATTGTAAGAATGCTCAAAATTTAGCTGTTTTACACGGTTTTATTAAGACAAGTTGGTTTTCATTTTATACTAACTTGTAGGTATTATTACGCTTCGAAAATTTACCACACATATTCTTGGGTCTAGACCAACGATGGGGTCATGTTTCGTCGAATTCTGTGAACGTTCAAAAGTTAACTATTTTGCACAGATTTATTAAAACAAGTTTGTTTCCCTTTTATACTAACTTGTAGTTATTATTACGCTTAGAAAATTACCACACTAATGCTTGGGTTTAGACCAACGTTCGGGACAGATTTCGTCGAATTCTGAGAACGTTCAAAATTTAGTTGTTTTGCACTGTTTTATTAATGCAAGTTTGTTTCTCTTTTATACTAACTTGTAGTCATTATTACGTTTAGCAAATTTACAACACAAATGGATGGGTCTAGACCTGCTATTGGATCAAGTTTTGTTGAATTCTGAGAACGTTCAAAAGTTAGCTGTTTTGCACGGTTTTATTAAAACAAGTTTGTTTCCCTTTTGTACTAACTTGTAGTTATTATTACGCTTAGAAAATTTAACACACAAACTATTGGGTCTAGACCTACGTTTGGGTCAAGTTTCGTCAAATTCTGAGAATGCTCAAATTTTAGTTGTTTTGCACGGTTTTATTAAAACAAGTTTGTATCCCTTTTATACTAACTTATAGTTATTATTACGCTTAGCAAATTTACAACACAAATGCTTGGGTCTAGACCAACGTTTGGGTCAAGTTTCGTCGAATTTTGAGAACGTTCAAAATTTAGTTGTTTTGCACGGTTTTATTAAACAAAGTTTATTTCCGTTTTATACTAACTTGTAATTATTATTACGTTTAGCAAATTTACAACACAAATGCTTGGGTCTAGACCAACATTTGGGTCAAGTTTCGTCAAATTCTGAGAACGTTGAAAATTTAGCTATTTTGCACGGCTTTATTGAAGCAAGTTTGTTTCCCTTTTTACACTAACTTGTAGTTATTATTACGCTTAGCAAATTTACAACACAAATGGATGGGTCTAGACCTGCGATTGGGTCAAATTTCGTCGAATTCTGAGAACGTTCAAAATTTAGTTGTTTTGCACGGTTTTATTAAACAAAGTTTGTTTCCCTTTTATACTAACTTGTAATTATTATTACGTTTAGCAAATTTACAACACAAATGCTTGAGTCTAGACCAACGTTTGGGTCAAGTTTCGTCGAATTCTGAGAACGTTGAAAATTTAGCTATTCTGCACAGTTTTTTTAAACCAAGTTTGTTTCCCTTTTATAATAACTCGTAGTTCTTATTACGCTTAGGCAATTTAACACACAAATTCTTGGGTCTAGACATACGTTTGGGTCAAGTTTCATCGAATTGTAAGAATTCTCAAAATTTAGCTGTTTTACACGGTTTTATTAAGACAAGTTTGTTTTCATTTTATACTAATTTGTAGGTATTATTACGCTTCGAAAATTTACCACACATATTCTTGGGTCTAGACCAACGATGGGGTCATGTTTCGTCGAATTCTGTGAACGTTCAAAAGTTAACTATTTTGCACGGATTTATTAAAACAACTTTGTTTCCCTTTTATACTAACTTGTAGATAATATTACGCTTAGAAAATTTAACACACAAACTATTGGGTCTAGACCTATGTTTGGGTCAAGTTTCGTCAAATTCTGAGAATGCTCAAATTTTAGTTGTTTTGCACGGTTTTATTAAAACAAGTTTGTTTCCCTTTTATACTAACTTATAGTTATTATTACGCTTAGCAAGTTTACAACACAAATGCTTGGGTCTAGACCAACGTTTGGGACAGGTTTCGTCGAATTCTGAGAACGTTCAAAATTTAGCTATTTTGCACGGTTTTATTGAAGCAAGTTTGTTTCCCTTTTTACACTAATTTGTAGTTATTATTACGCTTAGCAAATTTACAACACAAATGGATGGGTCTAGACCTTCGATTGGGTCAAGTTTCGTCGAATTCTGAGAACGTTCAAAAGTTAGCTGTTTTGCACGGTTTTATTAAAGCAAGTTTGTTTCCCTTTTATACTAACTTTTAGTTATTATTACGCTTAGAAAATTTAACACACAAATGTTTGGGTCTAGACCAACGTTTGGGACAGGTTTCGTCGAATTCTGATAACGTTCAAAATTTAGCTTTTTTTGCACGGTTTTATTAAAGCAAGTTCGTTTCCCTTAACTTGTAGTTCTTATTACGCTTAGGCAATTTAACACACAAATTCTTGGGTCTATGTAACGGCCCAAAAATTATAATGTATAATTGGGGGATTAATTGGTAAATTGTTATGAAACTTGGTTAATTAGTAAATAAATTATGTTCTATAATTGGAATATAATAAACTTGAACGGATTAAATTGGAGTTCGTTATAATATTTTGGGACAATTTATATTAATTAAGAAAATTAGGAAGGACGTAAATGATATTTTGAGAAAAGTTTAATCAAATAAATAAAATGATAATAATATTAGATATATATATAATATATACTATTTAATAATATTATATATATATGAAAGAAAGAAAAAAAAAAAAAGAAAAAGAAAAGACAAAAGGGTTTGGGGGTGGGCCCTCACCCACCGCCCCATCCCCACATAAATATATATATGTATATGTAAGTTGGATAATCTGCAAGTTATCAAATTGCAATTTTCATTTCCGTTTCGGCAATTCGCGGCGGAGGTAAGGTTTTTATTTTAATTTTTATTAATTTATATAATAATATTATTTGATTAGTCCATTTATTAAATGTTGTTTATATTGAGCGATGTACCATTTAACCGGAATATTTTACGAGTTTGACTATTTAAAATAGTGTCTAATTAAATACCAAATCGGATATAAAAATGATATCGTTGGTTAATTAGATTATTAAATTTATTAGATTTGAATGTTGCTATAGCCAATTTGTACAATTTCATCGGAATTATTAACCAAATACGCAATTCTATGTATTATCGTTTAATTAAATTGTATAGTAGCGGAAAATTGATAGAAAATTCATAGAAATATTCCAAAAGTTGTATTTAATAAATGGTATGTTAATAAAGAGGAAAAACGAAGATTTGTACGTCGATAGAAGTGGAATATTAAAGAGTTATAAGAAATTATACGAATAATATTTAGTATTATATTTAACAGAAATTACAATATTCTCGATATATTAATTGTATGTGATATAACTCAATATAGGATACGGGTGAGGTGAAAGGACCGACAATTAGCGATTGAGTAAAAAGGAAACGTTGTGAGGTTGAGGTAAGTAAATAATTAGTATTATCTATATATGCTTTCTGTATTTGTGGTTTTACTGTTATATGAATTTGTGGTTAATGCTGCCATTGATTTGTTTGAAAGTATATAAGTGATGAATGATTTGATTTGATTGTCGATATTGTGTACGTGGAATGAGGAAATACATTGAAATATTATGTTTGTTGTTTGATGTGTTGTAGGTGTCTGAAAATGAGAATGTAATGATATATTGTTTTACGTTACTAGTTGCTTACAAGAATGGTGATATGTGGAAATGAGGGAGTGGTGGAAATTGAATATAATTGTGGCGTGAATACCCCTTGACGTGTTGAAAAGAGCTTTGATGCGATATGAGAAAGAAGTGAAATGAAAAGAGCTTTGATGCGATATGAGAAAGAAATGAAATGAAAAGAGCTTTGATGCGATATGAAAAAAAAAGATGTGATGTGAAAAGAGCTATGATGCGAAATAAAAGAGCTATGATGCGAATTGAAAAGAGCTATGATGCGAAATGAGATTGATGAGCCGGCTGTCAAGGGGATTCACTTAAATTTATATAACGGTGAGATTGAGTTGACGGGAAAAACACGATATCACCTTCTGGTAAGCAAACTAGGGAAAAAGAAGTTTAATTAATTATTTTATTGTGAGATAGCTATGTGGTGTACTACAATTGATTATGTTGGAGTTAAATTAACTGTAATCCATGCATGTTGCCTACTTGTCATGTTTGGGCTGTGTTTGATGTACATATATAGATAGGCTGACTATTTACTTACTGAGTGGCAGGCTCATCCCTCTGTTGATATTTTCTTTCAGGAGTAGACTTTGAGGTATCTGACTATTGAAGAATAGGTCTACGCACTATACTCAGTCAGGTCGGGCCAGTATGCTGTTTCTCCTTTTGTCAACTAGAGTACGAATCTTATTTTGTTTGTATAAAGAGAACGTAGGAATGGAGATTAACTGTGGTGGACTACTCGAGGTGTTTGATTTGTATATTTGGTTATGTTGTTATGACGTTGGGGTTACGTATTCATATGGATTAAATTATTATGTGCATTTATATTTATAAACACAGGGATTGCTATAAGTATGACGTTTAGGGTAGATATAGCCCTTGTAGCGAAGGGGGGGGTGCTACAGTCTAGACATACGTTTGGGTCAAGTTTTATCGAATTCTGAGAACGTTCAAAATTTAGCAGTTTTGCACGGTTTTATTAAAACAAGTTTGTTTCCCTTTTATACTAACTTGTAGTTATTATTACGCTTAGCAATGTTACCACACAAATGCTTGGGTCTAGACCAACGTTTGGGACAAGTTTCGTCGAATTCTGAGAACGTTCAAAATTTAGCTGTTTTGCACGGTTTTATTAAAGCAAGTTTGTTTCCCTTTTATACTAACTTGTAGTTATTATTACGTTTAGTAAATTTACAACACAAATGGATGGGTCTAGACCTGCGATTGGATCAAGTTTCGTTGAATTCTGAGAACGTTCAAAAGTTAGCTGTTTTGCACGGTTTTATTAAAACAAGTTTGTTTCCCTTTTATACTAACTTGTAGTTATTATTACGCTTAGAAAATTTAACACACAAACTCTTGGGTCTAGACCTACTTTTGGGTCAAGTTTCGTCAAATTCTGAGAATGCTCAAATTTTAGTTGTTTTGCACGGTTTATTAAAGCAAGTTTGTTTCCCTTTTATACTAACTTATAGTTATTATTACGCTTAGCAAATTTACAACACAAATGCTTGGGTCTAGACCAACGTTTGGGTCATGTTTCGTCGAATTCTGAGAACGTTCAAAATTTAGTTGTTTTGCACGGTTTTATTAAACAAAGTTTATTTCCGTTTTATATTAACTTGTAATTATTATTACGTTTAGCAAATTTACAACACAAATGCTTGGGTCTAGACCAACATTTGGGTCAAGTTTCGTCGAATTCTGAGAACGTTGAAAATTTAGCTATTTTGCACGGTTTTATTGAAGCATGTTTGTTTCCCTTTTTACACTAACTTGTAGTTATTATTACGCTTAGCAAATTTACAACACAAATGGATGGGTCTAGACCTGCGATTGGGTCAAATTTCGTCGAATTCTGAGAACGTTCAAAATTTAGTTGTTTTGCACGGTTTTATTAAACAAAGTTTGTTTCCCTTTTATACTAACTTGTAATTATTATTACGTTTAGCAAATTTACAACACAAATGCTTGGGTCTAGACCAACGTTTGGGTCAAGTTTCGTCGAATTCTGAGAACGTTGAAAATTTAGCTATTTTGCACGATTTTATTGAAGCAAGTTTGTTTCCGTTTTTATACGAACTTGTAGTTATTATTACGCTTAGCAAATTTACAACACAAATTGATGGGTCTAGACCTGCGATTGGGTCAAGTTTCGTCGAATTCTGAGAACGTTCAAAAGTTAGCTGTTTTGCACGGTTTTATTAAAGCAAGATTGTTTTCCTTTTATACTAGCTTTTAGTTATTATTACGCTTAGAAAATTTAACACACAAATGTTTGGGTCTAGACCATCGTTTGGGACAGGTTTCGTCGAATTCTGATAACGTTCAAAATTTAGCTGTTTTGCACGGTTTTATTAAAGCAAGTTTGTTTCCCTTTTATACTAACTTGTAGTTCTTATTACGCTTAGGCAATTTAACACACAAATTCTTGGGTCTAGACATACGTTTGGGTCAAGTTTCATCGAATTCTGAAAACGTTCAAAATTTAGCAGTTTTGCACGGTTTTATTAAAACAAGTTTGTTTCCCTTTTATACTAACTTGTAGTTATTATTACGCTTAGCAAATTTACCACACAAATTCTTGGGTCTAGACCAACGTTTGGGACAGGTTTCGTCGAATTCTGAGAACGTTCAAAATTTAGCTGTTTTGCACGGTTTTATTAAAGCAAGTTTGTTTCCCTTTTATACTAACTTGTAGTTATTATTACGCTTAGCAAATGTATAACACAAATGCTTGGGTCTAGATCTACGTTTGGGTCAAGTTTCGTAAAATTTTGAGAACGATCAAAATTTTGTTGTTCTGCACAGTTTTTTTAAACCATGTTTGTTTCCCTTTTATAATAACTCGTAGTTCTTATTACGCTTAGGCAATTTAACACACAAATTCTTGGGTCTAGAAATACGTTTGGGTCAAGTTTCATCGAATTGTAAGAATGCTCAAAATTTAGCTGTTTTACACGGTTTTATTAAGACAAGTTGGTTTTCATTTTATACTAACTTGTAGGTATTATTACGCTTCGAAAATTTACCACACATATTCTTGGGTCTAGACCAACGATGGGGTCATGTTTCGTCGAATTCTGTGAACGTTCAAAAGTTAACTATTTTGCACGGATTTATTAAAACAAGTTTGTTGCCCTTTTATACTAACTTGTAGTTATTATTACGCTTAGAAAATTACCACACTAATGCTTGGGTTTAGTCCAACGTTCGGGACAGATTTCGTCGAATTCTGAGAACGTTCAAAATTTAGCTGTTTTGCACTGTTTTATTAATGCAAGTTTGTTTCTCTTTTATACTAACTTGTAGTCATTATTACGTTTAGTAAATTTACAACACAAATGGATGGGTCTAGACCTGCTATTGGATCAAGTTTTGTTGTATTCTGAGAACGTTCAAAAGTTAGCTGTTTTGCACGGTTTTATTAAAACAAGTTTGTTTCCCTTTTGTACTAACTTGTAGTTATTATTACACTTAGAAAATTTAACACACAAACTATTGGGTCAGACCTACGTTTGGGTCAAGTTTCGTCAAATTCTGAGAATGCTCAAATTTTAGTTGTTTTGCACGGTTTTATTAAAACAAGTTTGTTTCCCTTTTATACTAACTTATAGTTATTATTACGCTTAGCAAATTTACAACACAAATGCTTGGGTCTAGACCAACGTTTGGATCAAGTTTCGTCGAATTCTGAGAACGTTCAAAATTTAGTTGTTTTGCACGGTTTTATTAAACAAAGTTTATTTCCCTTTTATACTAACTTGTAATTATTATTACGTTTAGCAAATTTACAACACAAATGCTTGGGTCTAGACCAACATTTGGGTCCAGTTTCGTCGAATTCTGAGAACGTTGAAAATTTAGCTATTTTGCACGGTTTTATTGAAGCAAGTTTGTTTCCCTTTTTATACTAACTTGTAGTTATTATTACGCTTAGCAAATTTACAACACAAATGGATGGGTCTAGACCTGCGATTGGGTCAAGTTTCGTCGAATTCTGAGAACGTTCAAAAGTTAGCTGTTTTGCACTGTTTTATTAAAGCAAGTTTGTTTCCCTTTTATACTAACTTGTAGTTATTATTACACTCAGCAAATGTATAACACAAATGCTTGGGTCTAGATCTACGTTTGGGTCAAGTTTCGTAAAATTTTGAGAACGATCAAAATTTTGCTGTTCTGCACAGTTTTTTTAAACCAAGTTTGTTTCCCTTTTATAATAACTCGTAGTTCTTATTATGCTTAGGCAATTTAACACACAAATTCTTGGGTCTAGACATACGTTTGGGTCAAGTTTCATCGAATTGTAAGAATGCTCAAAATTTAGCTGTTTTACACGGTTTTATTAAGACAAGTTTGTTTTCATTTTATACTAACTTGTAGGTATTATTACGCTTCGAAAATTTACCACACATATTCTTGGGTCTAGACCAACGATGGGGTCATGTTTCGTCGAATTCTGTGAACGTTCAAAAGTTAACTATTTTGCACGGATTTATTAAAACAACTTTGTTTCCCTTTTATACTAACTTGTAGATATTATTACGCTTAGAAAATTTAACACACAAACTATTGGGTCTAGACCTACGTTTGGGTCAAGTTTCATCAAATTCTGAGAATGCTCAAATTTTAGTTGTTTTGCACGGTTTTATTAAAACAAGTTTGTTTCCCTTTTATACTAACTTATAGTTATTATTACGCTTAGCAAATTTACAACACAAATGCTTGGGTCTAGACCAACGTTTGGATCAAGTTTCGTCGAATTCTGAGAACGTTCAAAATTTAGTTGTTTTGCACGGTTTTATTAAACTAAGTTTATTTCCCTTTTATACTAACTTGTAATTATTATTACGTTTAGCAAATTTACAACACAAATGCTTGGGTCTAGACCAACATTTGGGTCCAGTTTCGTCGAATTCTGAGAACGTTGAAAATTTAGCTATTTTGCACGGTTTTATTGAAGCAAGTTTGTTTCCCTTTTTATACTAATTTGTAGTTATTATTACGCTTAGCAAATTTACAACACAAATGGATGGGTCTAGACCTGCGATTGGGTCAAGTTTCGTCGAATTCTGAGAACGTTCAAAAGTTAGCTGTTTTGCACTGTTTTATTAAAGCAAGTTTGTTTCCCTTTTATACTAACTTGTAGTTATTATTACACTTAGCAAATGTATAACACAAATGCTTGGGTCTAGATCTACGTTTGGGTCAAGTTTCGTAAAATTTTGAGAACGATCAAAATTTTGCTGTTCTGCACAGTTTTTTTAAACCAAGTTTGTTTCCCTTTTATAATAACTCGTAGTTCTTATTATGCTTAGGCAATTTAACACACAAATTCTTGGGTCTAGACATACGTTTGGGTCAAGTTTCATCGAATTGTAAGAATGCTCAAAATTTAGCTGTTTTACACGGTTTTATTAAGACAAGTTTGTTTTCATTTTATACTAACTTGTAGTTATTATTACGCTTCGAAAATTTACCACACATATTCTTGGGTCTAGACCAACGATGGGGTCATGTTTCGTCGAATTCTGTGAACGTTCAAAAGTTAACTATTTTGCACGGATTTATTAAAACAAGTTTGTTTCCCTTTTATACTAACTTGTAGATATTATTACGCTTAGAAAATTTAACACACAAACTATTGGGTCTAGACCTACGTTTGGGTCAAGTTTCATCAAATTCTGAGAATGCTCAAATTTTAGTTGTTTTGCACGGTTTTATTAAAACAAGTTTGTTTCCCTTTTATACTAACTTATAGTTATTATTACGCTTAGCAAATTTACAACACAAATGCTTGGGTCTAGACCAACGTTTGGGTCAAGTTTCGCCGAATTCTGAAAACGTTCAAAATTTAGTTGTTTTGCACGGTTTTATTAAACAAAGTTTGTTTTCCTTTTATACTAACTTGTAATTATTATTACGTTTAGCAAATTTACAACACAAATGCTTGGGTCTAGAGCAACGTTTGGGTCAAGTTTCGCCGAATTCTGAGAACGTTGAAAATTTAGCTATTTTGCACGGTTTTATTGAAGCAAGTTTGTTTCCCTTTTTATACTAACTTGTAGTTATTATTACGCTTAGCAAATTTACAACACAAATGGATGGGACTAGACCTTCGATTGGGTCAAGTTTCGTCGAATTCTGAGAACGTTCAAAAGCTAGCTATTTTGCACGGTTTTATTAAAGCAAGTATGTTTCCCTTTTATACTAACTTTTAGTTATTATTACGCTTAGAAAATTTAACACACAAATGTTTGGGTCTAGACCAACGTTTGGGACAGGTTTCGTCGAATTCTAATAACGTTCAACATTTAGCTGTTTTGCACGGTTTTATTAAAGCAAGTTCGTTTCCCTTAACTTGTAGTTCTTATTACGCTTAGGCAATTTAACACACAAATTCTTGGGTCTAGACATACGTTTGGGTCAAGTTTCATCGAATTCTGAGAACGTTCAAAATTTAGCAGTTTTGCACGGTTTTATTAAAACAAGTTTGTTTCCCTTTTATACTAACTTGTAGTTATTATTACGCTTAGCAAAGTTACCACACAAATGCTTGGGTCTAGACCAACGTTTGGGACAGGTTTCGTCGAATTCTGAGAACGTTCAAAATTTAGCTGTTTTGCACGGTTTTATTAAAGCAAGTTTGTTTCCCTTTTCTACTAACTTGTAGTTATTATTACGTTTAGTTAATTTACAACACAAATGGATGGGTCTAGACCTGCGATTGGATCAAGTTTCGTTGAATTCTGAGAACGTTCAAAAGTTAGCTGTTTTGCACGGTTTTATTATAACAAGTTTGTTTCCCTTTTATACTAACTTGTAGTTATTATTACGCTTAGAAAATTTAACACACAAACTCTTGGGTCTAGACCTACGTTTGGGTCAAGTTTCGTCAAATTCTGAGAATGCTCAAATTTTAGTTGTTTTGCACGGTTTTATTAAAACAAGTTTGTATCCCTTTTATACTAACTTATAGTTATTATTACGCTTAACAAATTTACAACACAAATGCTTGGGTCTAGACCAACGCTTGGGTCAAGTTTCGTCGAATTCTGCGAACGTTCAAAATTTAGTTGTTTTGCACGGTTTTATTAAACAAAGTTGATTTCCGTTTTATACTAACTTGTAATTATTATTACGTTTAGCAAATTTACAACACAAATGCTTGGGTCTAGACCAACATTTGGGTCAAGTTTCGTCGAATTCTGAGAACGTTGAAAATTTAGCTATTTTGCACGGTTTTATTGAAGCAAATTTGTTTCCCTTTTTACACTAACTTGTAGTTATTATTACGCTTAGCAAATTTACAACACAAATGGATGGGTCTAGACCTGCGATTGGGTCAAATTTCGTCGAATTCTGAGAACGTTCAAAATTTAGTTGTTTTGCACGGTTTTATTAAACAAAGTTTGTTTCCCTTTTATACTAACTTGTAATTATTATTACGTTTAGCAAATTAACAACACAAATGCTTGGGTCTAGACCAACGTTTGGCTCAAGTTTCGTCGAATTCTGAGAACCTTGAAAATTTAGCTATTTTGCACGATTTTATTGAAGCAAGTTTGTTTCCGTTTTTATACGAACTTGTAGTTATTATTACGCTTAGCAAATTTACAACACAAATGGATGGGTCTAGACCTGCGATTGGGTCAAGTTTCGTCGAATTCTGAGAACGTTCAAAAGTTAGCTGTTTTGCACGGTTTTATTAAAGCAAGTTTGTTTTCCTTTTATACTAGCTTTTAGTTATTATTACGCTTAGAAAATTTAACACACAAATGTTTGGGTCTAGACCATCGTTTGGGACATGTTTCGTCGAATTCTGATAACGTTCAAAATTTAGCTGTTTTGCACGGTTTTATTAAAGCAAGTTTGTTTCCCTTTTATACTAACTTGTAGTTCTTATTACGCTTAGGCAATTTAACACACAAATTCTTGGGTCTAGACATACGTTTGGGTCAAGTTTCATCGAATTCTGAAAACGTTCAAAATTTAGCAGTTTTGCACGGTTTTATTAAAACAAGTTTGTTTCCCTTTTATACTAACTTGTAGTTATTATTACGCTTAGCAAATTTACCACACAAATTCTTGGGTCTAGACCAACGTTTGGGACAGGTTTCGTCGAATTCTGAGAACGTTCAAAATTTAGCTGTTTTGCACGGTTTTATTAAAGCAAGTTTGTTTCCCTTTTATACTAACTTGTAGTTATTATTACGCTTAGCAAATGTATAACACAAATGCTTGGGTCTAGATCTACGTTTGGGTCAAGTTTCGTAAAATTTTGAGAACGATCAAAATTTTGTTGTTCTGCACAGTTTTTTTAAACCATGTTTGTTTCCCTTTTATAATAACTCGTAGTTCTTATTACGCTTAGGCAATTTAACACACAAATTCTTTGGTCTAGACATACGTTTGGGTCAAGTTTCATCGAATTGTAAGAATGCTCAAAATTTAACTGTTTTACACGGTTTTATTAAGACAAGTTTGTTTTCATTTTATACTAACTTATAGGTATTATTACGCTTCGAAAATTTACCACACATATTCTTGGGTCTAGACCAACGATGGCGTCATGTTTCGTCGAATTCTGTGAACGTTCAAAAGTTAACTATTTTGCACGGATTTATTAAAACAACTTTGTTTCCCTTTTATACTAACTTGTAGATATTATTACGCTTAGAAAATTTAACACACAAACTATTGGGTCTAGACCTACGTTTGGGTCAAGTTTCATCAAATTCTGAGAATGCTCAAATTTTAGTTGTTTTGCACGGTTTTATTAAAACAAGTTTGTTTCCCTTTTATACTAACTTATAGTTATTATTACGCTTAGCAAATTTACAACACAAATGCTTGGGTCTAGACCAACGTTTGGGTCAAGTTTCGCCGAATTCTGAAAACGTTCAAAATTTAGTTGTTTTGCACGGTTTTATTAAACAAAGTTTGTTTTCCTTTTATACTAACTTGTAATTATTATTACGTTTAGAAAATTTACAACACAAATGCTTGGGTCTGGAGCAACGTTTGGGTCAAGTTTCGCCGAATTCTGAGAACGTTGAAAATTTAGCTATTTTGTACGGTTTTATTGAAGCAAGTTTGTTTCCCTTTTTATACTAACTTGTAGTTATTATTAAGCTTAGCAAATTTACAACACAAATGGATGGGACTAGACCTTCGATTGGGTCAAGTTTCGTCGAATTCTGAGAACGTTCAAAAGCTAGTTGTTTTGCACGGTTTTATTAAAGCAAGTTTGTTTCCCTTTTATACTAACTTTTAGTTATTATTACGCTTAGAAAATTTAACACACAAATGTTTGGGTCTAGACCAACGTTTGGGACAGGTTTCGTCGAATTCTAATAACGTTCAACATTTAGCTGTTTTGCACGGTTTTATTAAAGCAAGTTCGTTTCCCTTAACTTGTAGTTCTTATTACGCTTAGGCAATTTAACACACAAATTCTTGGGTCTAGACATACGTTTGGGTCAAGTTTCATCGAATTCTGAGAACGTTCAAAATTTAGCAGTTTTATTAAAACAAGTTTGTTTCCCTTTTATACTAACTTGTAGTTATTATTACGCTTAGCAAAGTTACCACACAAATGCTTGGGTCTAGACCAACGTTTGGGACAGGTTTCGTCGAATTCTGAGAACGTTCAAAATTTAGCTGTTTTGCACGGTTTTATTAAAGCAAGTTTGTTTCCCTTTTATACTAACTTGTAGTTATTATTACGTTTAGTTAATTTACAACACAAATGGATGGGTCTAGACCTGCGATTGGATCAAGTTTCGTTGAATTCTGAGAACGTTCAAAAGTTAGCTGTTTTGCACGGTTTTATTATAACAAGTTTGTTTCCCTTTTATACTAACTTGTAGTTATTATTACGCTTAGAAAATTTAACACACAAACTCTTGGGTCTAGACCTACGTTTGGGTCAAGTTTCGTCAAATTCTGAGAATGCTCAAATTTTAGTTGTTTTGCACGGTTTTATTAAAACAAGTTTGTATCCCTTTTATACTAACTTATAATTATTATTACGCTTAACAAATTTACAACACAAATGCTTGGGTCTAGACCAACGCTTGGGTCAAGTTTCGTCGAATTCTGCGAACGTTCAAAATTTAGTTGTTTTCACGGTTTTATTAAACAAAGTTGATTTCCGTTTTATACTAACTTGTAATTATTATTACGTTTAGCAAATTTACAACACAAATGCTTGGGTCTAGACCAACATTTGGGTCAAGTTTCGTCGAATTCTGAGAACGTTGAAAATTTAGCTATTTTGCACGGTTTTATTGAAGCAAGTTTGTTTCCCTTTTTACACTAACTTGTAGTTATTATTACGCTTAGCAAATTTACAACACAAATGGATGGGTCTAGACCTGCGATTTGGTCAAATTTCGTCGAATTCTGAGAACGTTCAAAATTTAGTTGTTTTGCACGGTTTTATTAAACAAAGTTTGTTTCCCTTTTATACTAACTTGTAATTATTATTACGTTTAGCAAATTAACAACACAAATGCTTGGGTCTAGACCAACGTTTGGCTCAAGTTTCGTCGAATTCTGAGAACCTTGAAAATTTAGCTATTTTGCACGATTTTATTGAAGCAAGTTTGTTTCCGTTTTTATACGAACTTGTAGTTATTATTGCGTTTAGCAAATTTACAACACAAATGGATGGGTCTAGACCTGCGATTGGGTCAAGTTTTATCGAATTCTGAGAACGTTCAAAAGTTAGTTGTTTTGCACGGTTTTATTAAAGCAAGTTTGTTTTCCTTTTATACTAGCTTTTAGTTATTATTACGCTTAGAAAATTTAACACACAAATGTTTGGGTCTAGACCATCGTTTGGGACATGTTTCGTCGAATTCTGATAACGTTCAAAATTTAGCTGTTTTGCACGGTTTTATTAAAGCAAGTTTGTTTCCCTTTTATACTAACTTGTAGTTCTTATTACGCTTAGGCAATTTAACACACAAATTCTTGGGTCTAGACATACGTTTGGGTCAAGTTTCATCGAATTCTGAAAACGTTCAAAATTTAGCAGTTTTGCACGGTTTTATTAAAACAAGTTTGTTTCCCTTTTATACTAACTTGTAGTTATTATTACGCTTAGCAAATTTACCACACAAATTCTTGGGTCTAGACCAACGTTTGGGACAGGTTTCGTCGAATTCTGAGAACGTTCAAAATTTAGCTGTTTTGCACGGTTTTATTAAAGCAAGTTTGTTTCCCTTTTATACTAACTTGTAGTTATTATTACGCTTAGCAAATGTATAACACAAATGCTTGGGTCTAGATCTACGTTTGGGTCAAGTTTCGTAAAATTTTGAGAACGATCAAAATTTTGTTGTTCTGCACAGTTTTTTTAAACCATGTTTGTTTCCCTTTTATAATAACTCGTAGTTCTTATTACGCTTAGGCAATTTAACACACAAATTCTTGGGTCTAGAAATACGTTTGGGTCAAGTTTCATCGAATTGTAAGAATGCTCAAAATTTAGCTGTTTTACACGGTTTTATTAAGACAAGTTGGTTTTCATTTTATACTAACTTGTAGGTATTATTACGCTTCGAAAATTTACCACACATATTCTTGGGTCTAGACCAACGATGGGGTCATGTTTCGTCGAATTCTGTGAACGTTCAAAAGTTAACTATTTTGCACGGATTTATTAAAACAAGTTTGTTTCCCTTTTATACTAACTTGTAGTTATTATTACGCTTAGAAAATTACCACACTAATGCTTGGGTTTAGACCAACGTTCGGGACAGATTTCGTCGAATTCTGAGAACGTTCAAAATTTAGCTGTTTTGCACTGTTTTATTAATGCAAGTTTGTTTCTCTTTTATACTAACTTGTAGTCATTATTACGTTTAGCAAATTTACAACACAAATGGATGGGTCTAGACCTGCTATTGGATCAAGTTTTGTTGAATTCTGAGAACGTTCAAAAGTTAGCTGTTTTGCACGGTTTTATTAAAACAAGTTTGTTTCCCTTTTGTACTAACTTGTAGTTATTATTACGCTTAGAAAATTTAACACACAAACTATTGGGTCTAGACCTACGTTTGGGTCAAGTTTCGTCAAATTCTGAGAATGCTCAAATTTTAGTTGGTTTGCACGGTTTTATTAAAACAAGTTTGTTTCCCTTTTATACTAACTTATAGTTATTATTACACTTAGCAAATTTACCACACAAATTCTTGGGTCTAGACATACGTTTGGGTCAAGTTTCATCGAATTCTGAGAACGTTCAAAATTTAGCAGTTTTGCACGGTTTTATTAAAACAAGTTTGTTTCCCTTTTATACTAACTTGTAGTTATTATTACGCTTAGCAAAGTTACCACACAAATGCTTGGGTCTAGACCAACGTTTGGGACAGGTTTCGTCGAATTCTGAGAACGTTGAAAATTTAGTTGTTTTGCACGGTTTTATTGAAGCAAGTTTGTTTCCCTTTTTATACTAACTTGTAGTTATTATTACGCTTAGCAAATTTACAACACAAATGGATGGGTCTAGACCTGCGATTGGGTCAAGTTTCAGCGAATTCTGAGAACGTTCAAAAGTTAGCTGTTTTGCACGGTTTTATTAAAGCAAGTTTGTTTCCCTTTTATACTAACTTGTAGTTATTATTACGCTTAGCAAATGTATAACACAAATGCTTGGGTCTAGATCTACGTTTGGGTCAAATTTCGTTAAATTTTGAGAACGATCAAAATTTTGCTGTTCTGCACAGTTTTTTTAAACCAAGTTTGTTTCCCTTTTATAATAACTCGTAGTTCTTATTACGCTTAGGCAATTTAACACACAAATTCTTGGGTCTAGACATACGTTTGGGTCAAGTTTCATCGAATTCTGAGAACGTTCAAAATTTAGCAATTTTGCACGGTTTTATTAAAACAAGTTTGTTTCCCTTTTATACTAACTTGTAGTTATTATTACGCTTAGCAAAGTTACCACACAAATGCTTGGGTCTAGACCAACGTTTGGGACAGGTTTCGTCGAATTCTGAGAACGTTCAAAATTTAGTTGTTTTGCACGGTTTTATTAAACAAAGTTTATTTCCCTTTTATACTAACTTGTAATTATTATTACGTTTAGCAAATTTACAACACAAATGCTTGGGTCTAGACCAACATTTGGGTCTAGTTTCGTCGAATTCTGAGAACGTTGAAAATTTAGCTATTTTGCACGGTTTTATTGAAGCAAGTTTGTTTCCCTTTTTATACTAACTTGTAGTTATTATTACGCTTAGCAAATTTACAACACAAATGGATGGGTCTAGACCTGCGATTGGGTCAAGTTTCGTCGAATTCTGAGAACGTTCAAAAGTTAGCTGTTTTGCACGGTTTTATTAAAGCAAGTTTGTTTCCCTTTTATACTAACTTGTAGTTATTATTACACTTAGCAAATGTATAACACAAATGCTTGGGTCTAGATCTACGTTTGGGTCAAGTTTCGTAAAATTTTGAGAACGATCAAAATTTTGCTGTTCTGCACAGTTTTTTTAAACCAAGTTTGTTTCCCTTTTATAATAACTCGTTGTTCTTATTACGCTTAGGCAATTTAACACACAAATTCTTGGGTCTAGACATACGTTTGGGTCAAGTTTCATCGAATTGTAAGAATGCTCAAAATTTAGCTGTTTTACACGGTTTTATTAAGACAAGTTTGTTTTCATTTTATACTAACTTGTAGGTATTATTACGCTTCGAAAATTTACCACACATATTCTTGGGTCTAGACCAACGATGGGGTCATGTTTCGTCGAATTCTGTGAACGTTCAAAAGTTAACTATTTTGCACGGATTTATTAAAACAACTTTGTTTCCCTTTTATACTAACTTGTAGATATTATTACGCTTAGAAAATTTAACACACAAACTATTGGGTCTAGACCTACGTTTGGGTCAAGTTTCATCAAATTCTGAGAATGCTCAAATTTTAGTTGTTTTGCACGGTTTTATTAAAACAAGTTTGTTTCCCTTTTATACTAACTTATAGTTATTATTACGCTTAGCAAATTTACAACACAAATGGATGGGTCTGGACCTGCGATTGGGTCAAATTTCGTCGAATTCTGAGAACGTTCAAAATTTAGTTGTTTTGCACGGTTTTATTAAACAAAGTTTGTTTCCCTTTTATACTAACTTGTAATTATTATTACGTTTAGGAAATTTACAACACAAATGCTTGGGTCTAGACCAACGTTTGGGTCAAGTTTCGTCGAATTCTGAGAACGTTGAAAATTTAGCTATTTTGCACGATTTTATTGAAGCAAGTTTGTTTCCGTTTTTATACGAACTTGTAGTTATTATTACGCTTAGCAAATTTACAACACAAATGGATGGGTCTAGACCTGCGATTGGGTCAAGTTTCGTCGAATTCTGAGAACGTTCAAAAGTTAGCTGTTTTGCACGGTTTTATTAAAGCAAGTTTGTTTTTCTTTTATACTAGCTTTTAGTTATTATTACGCTTAGAAAATTTAACACACAAATGTTTGGGTCTAGACCATCGTTTGGGACATGTTTCGTCGAATTCTGATAACGTTCAAAAGTTAGCTGTTTTGCACGGTTTTATTAAAACAAGTTTGTTTCCCTTTTGTACTAACTTGTAGTTATTATTACGCTTAGAAAATTTAACACACAAACTATTGGGTCTAGACCTACGTTTGGGTCAAGTTTCGTCAAATTCTGAGAATGCTCAAATTTTAGTTGGTTTGCACGGTTTTATTAAAACAAGTTTGTTTCCCTTTTATACTAACTTATAGTTATTATTACGCTTAGCAAATTTACCACACAAATTCTTGGGTCTAGACATACGTTTGGGTCAAGTTTCATCGAATTCTGAGAACGTTCAAAATTTAGCAGTTTTGCACGGTTTTATTAAAACAAGTTTGTTTCCCTTTTATACTAACTTGTAGTTATTATTACGCTTAGCAAAGTTACCACACAAATGCTTGGGTCTAGACCAACGTTTGGGACAGGTTTCGTCGAATTCTGAGAACGTTGAAAATTTAGTTGTTTTGCACGGTTTTATTGAAGCAAGTTTGTTTCCCTTTTTATACTAACTTGTAGTTATTATTACGCTTAGCAAATTTACAACACAAATGGATGGGTCTAGACCTGCGATTGGGTCAAGTTTCAGCGAATTCTGAGAACGTTCAAAAGTTAGCTGTTTTTTGCACGGTTTTATTAAAGCAAGTTTGTTTCCCTTTTATACTAACTTGTAGTTATTATTACGCTTAGCAAATGTATAACACAAATGCTTGGGTCTAGATCTACGTTTGGGTCAAATTTCGTTAAATTTTGAGAACGATCAAAATTTTGCTGTTCTGCACAGTTTTTTTAAACCAAGTTTGTTTCCCTTTTATAATAACTCGTAGTTCTTATTACGCTTAGGCAATTTAACACACAAATTCTTGGGTCTAGACATACGTTTGGGTCAAGTTTCATCGAATTCTGAGAACGTTCAAAATTTAGCAGTTTTGCACGGTTTTATTAAAACAAGTTTGTTTCCCTTTTATACTAACTTGTAGTTATTATTACGCTTAGCAAAGTTACCACACAAATGCTTGGGTCTAGACCAACGTTTGGGACAGGTTTCGTCGAATTCTGAGAACGTTCAAAATTTAGTTGTTTTGCACGGTTTTATTAAACAAAGTTTATTTCCCTTTTATACTAACTTGTAATTATTATTACGTTTAGCAAATTTACAACACAAATGCTTGGGTCTAGACCAACATTTGGGTCAAGTTTCGTCGAATTCTGAGAACGTTGAAAATTTAGCTATTTTGCACGGTTTTATTGAAGCAAGTTTGTTTCCATTTTTATACTAACTTGTAGTTATTATTACGCTTAGCAAATTTACAACACAAATGGATGGGTCTAGACCTGCGATTGGGTCAAGTTTCGTCGAATTCTGAGAACGTTCAAAAGTTAGCTGTTTTGCACGGTTTTATTAAAGCAAGTTTGTTTTCCTTTTATACTAGCTTTTAGTTATTATTACGCTTAGAAAATTTAACACACAAATGTTTGGGTCTAGACCATCGTTTGGGACATGTTTCGTCGAATTCTGATAACGTTCAAAAGTTAGCTGTTTTGCACGGTTTTATTAAAACAAGTTTGTTTCCCTTTTGTACTAACTTGTAGTTATTATTACGCTTAGAAAATTTAACACACAAACTATTGGGTCTAGACCTACGTTTGGGTCAAGTTTCGTCAAATTCTGAGAATGCTCAAATTTTAGTTGGTTTGCACGGTTTTATTAAAACAAGTTTGTTTCCCTTTTATACTAACTTATAGTTATTATTACGCTTAGCAAATTTACCACACAAATTCTTGGGTCTAGACATACGTTTGGGTCAAGTTTCATCGAATTCTGAGAACGTTCAAAATTTAGCAGTTTTGCACGGTTTTATTAAAACAAGTTTGTTTCCCTTTTATACTAACTTGTAGTTATTATTACGCTTAGCAAAGTTACCACACAAATGCTTGGGTCTAGACCAACGTTTGGGACAGGTTTCGTCGAATTCTGAGAACGTTGAAAATTTAGTTGTTTTGCACGGTTTTATTGAAGCAAGTTTGTTTCCCTTTTTATACTAACTTGTAGTTATTATTACGCTTAGCAAATTTACAACACAAATGGATGGGTCTAGACCTGCGATTGGGTCAAGTTTCAGCGAATTCTGAGAACGTTCAAAAGTTAGCTGTTTTGCACGGTTTTATTAAAGCAAGTTTGTTTCCCTTTTATACTAACTTGTAGTTATTATTACGCTTAGCAAATGTATAACACAAATGCTTGGGTCTAGATCTACGTTTGGGTCAAATTTCGTTAAATTTTGAGAACGATCAAAATTTTGCTGGTCTGCACAGTTTTTTTAAACCAAGTTTGTTTCCCTTTTATAATAACTCGTAGTTCTTATTACGCTTAGGCAATTTAACACACAAATTCTTGGGTCTAGACATACGTTTGGGTCAAGTTTCATCGAATTCTGAGAACGTTCAAAATTTAGCAGTTTTGCACGGTTTTATTAAAACAAGTTTGTTTCCCTTTTATACTAACTTGTAGTTATTATTACGCTTAGCAAAGTTACCACACAAATGCTTGGGTCTAGACCAACGTTTGGGACAGGTTTCGTCGAATTCTGAGAACGTTCAAAATTTAGTTGTTTTGCACGGTTTTATTAAACAAAGTTTATTTCCCTTTTATACTAACTTGTAATTATTATTACGTTTAGCAAATTTACAACACAAATGCTTGGGTCTAGACCAACATTTGGGTCAAGTTTCGTCGAATTCTGAGAACGTTGAAAATTTAGCTATTTTGCACGGTTTTATTGAAGCAAGTTTGTTTCCCTTTTTATACTAACTTGTAGTTATTATTACGCTTAGCAAATTTACAACACAAATGGATGGGTCTAGACCTGCGATTGGGTCAAGTTTCGTCGAATTCTGAGAACGTTCAAAAGTTAGCTGTTTTGCACGGTTTTATTAAAGCAAGTTTGTTTCCCTTTTATACTAACTTGTAGTTATTATTACACTTAGCAAATGTATAACACAAATGCTTGGGTCTAGATCTACGTTTGGGTCAAGTTTCGTAAAATTTTGAGAACGATCAAAATTTTGCTGTTCTGCACAGTTTTTTTAAACCAAGTTTGTTTCCCTTTTATAATAACTCGTTGTTCTTATTACGCTTAGGCAATTTAACACACAAATTCTTGGGTCTAGACATACGTTTGGGTCAAGTTTCATCGAATTGTAAGAATGCTCAAAATTTAGCTGTTTTACACGGTTTTATTAAGACAAGTTTGTTTTCATTTTATACTAACTTGTAGGTATTATTACGCTTCGAAAATTTACCACACATATTCTTGGGTCTAGACCAACGATGGGGTCATGTTTCGTCGAATTCTGTGAACGTTCAAAAGTTAACTATTTTGCACGGATTTATTAAAACAACTTTGTTTCCCTTTTATACTAACTTGTAGATATTATTACGCTTAGAAAATTTAACACACAAACTATTGGGTCTAGACCTACGTTTGGGTCAAGTTTCATCAAATTCTGAGAATGCTCAAATTTTAGTTGTTTTGCACGGTTTTATTAAAACAAGTTTGTTTCCCTTTTATACTAACTTATAGTTATTATTACGCTTAGCAAATTTACAACACAAATGGATGGGTCTGGACCTGCGATTGGGTCAAATTTCGTCGAATTCTGAGAACGTTCAAAATTTAGTTGTTTTGCACGGTTTTATTAAACAAAGTTTGTTTCCCTTTTATACTAACTTGTAATTATTATTACGTTTAGCAAATTTACAACACAAATGCTTGGGTCTAGACCAACGTTTGGGTCAAGTTTCGTCGAATTCTGAGAACGTTGAAAATTTAGCTATTTTGCACGATTTTATTGAAGCAAGTTTGTTTCCGTTTTTATACGAACTTGTAGTTATTATTACGCTTAGCAAATTTACAACACAAATGGATGGGTCTAGACCTGCGATTGGGTCAAGTTTCGTCGAATTCTGAGAACGTTCAAAAGTTAGCTGTTTTGCACGGTTTTATTAAAGCAAGTTTGTTTTCCTTTTATACTAGCTTTTAGTTATTATTACGCTTAGAAAATTTAACACACAAATGTTTGGGTCTAGACCATCGTTTGGGACATGTTTCGTCGAATTCTGATAACGTTCAAAAGTTAGCTGTTTTGCACGGTTTTATTAAAACAAGTTTGTTTCCCTTTTGTACTAACTTGTAGTTATTATTACGCTTAGAAAATTTAACACACAAACTATTGGGTCTAGACCTACGTTTGGGTCAAGTTTCGTCAAATTCTGAGAATGCTCAAATTTTAGTTGATTTGCACGGTTTTATTAAAACAAGTTTGTTTCCCTTTTATACTAACTTATAGTTATTATTACGCTTAGCAAATTTATCACACAAATTCTTGGGTCTAGACATACGTTTGGGTCAAGTTTCGTCGAATTCTGAGAACGTTCAAAATTTAGCAGTTTTGCACGGTTTTATTAAAACAAGTTTGTTTCCCTTTTATACTAACTTGTAGTTATTATTACGCTTAGCAAAGTTACCACACAAATGCTTGGGTCTAGACCAACGTTTGGGACAGGTTTCGTCGAATTCTGAGAACGTTGAAAATTTAGTTGTTTTGCACGGTTTTATTGAAGCAAGTTTGTTTCCCTTTTTATACTAACTTGTAGTTATTATTACGCTTAGCAAATTTACAACACAAATGGATGGGTCTAGACCTGCGATTGGGTCAAGTTTCAGCGAATTCTGAGAACGTTCAAAAGTTAGCTGTTTTTTGCACGGTTTTATTAAAGCAAGTTTGTTTCCCTTTTATACTAACTTGTAGTTATTATTACGCTTAGCAAATGTATAACACAAATGCTTGGGTCTAGATCTACGTTTGGGTCAAATTTCGTTAAATTTTGAGAACGATCAAAATTTTGCTGTTCTGCACAGTTTTTTTAAACCAAGTTTGTTTCCCTTTTATAATAACTCGTAGTTCTTATTACGCTTAGGCAATTTAACACACAAATTCTTGGGTCTAGACATACGTTTGGGTCAAGTTTCATCGAATTCTGAGAACGTTCAAAATTTAGCAGTTTTGCACGGTTTTATTAAAACAAGTTTGTTTCCCTTTTATACTAACTTGTAGTTATTATTACGCTTAGCAAAGTTACCACACAAATGCTTGGGTCTAGACCAACGTTTGGGACAGGTTTCGTCGAATTCTGAGAACGTTCAAAATTTAGTTGTTTTGCACGGTTTTATTAAACAAAGTTTATTTCCCTTTTATACTAACTTGTAATTATTATTACGTTTAGCAAATTTACAACACAAATGCTTGGGTCTAGACCAACATTTGGGTCAAGTTTCGTCGAATTCTGAGAACGTTGAAAATTTAGCTATTTTGCACGGTTTTATTGAAGCAAGTTTGTTTCCATTTTTATACTAACTTGTAGTTATTATTACGCTTAGCAAATTTACAACACAAATGGATGGGTCTAGACCTGCGATTGGGTCAAGTTTCGTCGAATTCTGAGAACGTTCAAAAGTTAGCTGTTTTGCACGGTTTTATTAAAGCAAGTTTGTTTTCCTTTTATACTAGCTTTTAGTTATTATTACGCTTAGAAAATTTAACACACAAATGTTTGGGTCTAGACCATCGTTTGGGACATGTTTCGTCGAATTCTGATAACGTTCAAAAGTTAGCTGTTTTGCACGGTTTTATTAAAACAAGTTTGTTTCCCTTTTGTACTAACTTGTAGTTATTATTACGCTTAGAAAATTTAACACACAAACTATTGGGTCTAGACCTACGTTTGGGTCAAGTTTCGTCAAATTCTGAGAATGCTCAAATTTTAGTTGGTTTGCACGGTTTTATTAAAACAAGTTTGTTTCCCTTTTATACTAACTTATAGTTATTATTACGCTTAGCAAATTTACCACACAAATTCTTGGGTCTAGACATACGTTTGGGTCAAGTTTCATCGAATTCTGAGAACGTTCAAAATTTAGCAGTTTTGCACGGTTTTATTAAAACAAGTTTGTTTCCCTTTTATACTAACTTGTAGTTATTATTACGCTTAGCAAAGTTACCACACAAATGCTTGGGTCTAGACCAACGTTTGGGACAGGTTTCGTCGAATTCTGAGAACGTTGAAAATTTAGTTGTTTTGCACGGTTTTATTGAAGCAAGTTTGTTTCCCTTTTTATACTAACTTGTAGTTATTATTACGCTTAGCAAATTTACAACACAAATGGATGGGTCTAGACCTGCGATTGGGTCAAGTTTCAGCGAATTCTGAGAACGTTCAAAAGTTAGCTGTTTTGCACGGTTTTATTAAAGCAAGTTTGTTTCCCTTTTATACTAACTTGTAGTTATTATTACGCTTAGCAAATGTATAACACAAATGCTTGGGTCTAGATCTACGTTTGGGTCAAATTTCGTTAAATTTTGAGAACGATCAAAATTTTGCTGGTCTGCACAGTTTTTTTAAACCAAGTTTGTTTCCCTTTTATAATAACTCGTAGTTCTTATTACGCTTAGGCAATTTAACACACAAATTCTTGGGTCTAGACATACGTTTGGGTCAAGTTTCATCGAATTCTGAGAACGTTCAAAATTTAGCAGTTTTGCACGGTTTTATTAAAACAAGTTTGTTTCCCTTTTATACTAACTTGTAGTTATTATTACGCTTAGCAAAGTTACCACACAAATGCTTGGGTCTAGACCAACGTTTGGGACAGGTTTCGTCGAATTCTGAGAACGTTCAAAATTTAGTTGTTTTGCACGGTTTTATTAAACAAAGTTTATTTCCCTTTTATACTAACTTGTAATTATTATTACGTTTAGCAAATTTACAACACAAATGCTTGGGTCTAGACCAACATTTGGGTCAAGTTTCGTCGAATTCTGAGAACGTTGAAAATTTAGCTATTTTGCACGGTTTTATTGAAGCAAGTTTGTTTCCCTTTTTATACTAACTTGTAGTTATTATTACGCTTAGCAAATTTACAACACAAATGGATGGGTCTAGACCTGCGATTGGGTCAAGTTTCGTCGAATTCTGAGAACGTTCAAAAGTTAGCTGTTTTGCACGGTTTTATTAAAGCAAGTTTGTTTCCCTTTTATACTAACTTGTAGTTATTATTACACTTAGCAAATGTATAACACAAATGCTTGGGTCTAGATCTACGTTTGGGTCAAGTTTCGTAAAATTTTGAGAACGATCAAAATTTTGCTGTTCTGCACAGTTTTTTTAAACCAAGTTTGTTTCCCTTTTATAATAACTCGTTGTTCTTATTACGCTTAGGCAATTTAACACACAAATTTTTGGGTCTAGACATACGTTTGGGTCAAGTTTCATCGAATTGTAAGAATGCTCAAAATTTAGCTGTTTTACACGGTTTTATTAAGACAAGTTTGTTTTCATTTTATACTAACTTGTAGGTATTATTACGCTTCGAAAATTTACCACACATATTCTTGGGTCTAGACCAACGATGGGGTCATGTTTCGTCGAATTCTGTGAACGTTCAAAAGTTAACTATTTTGCACGGATTTATTAAAACAACTTTGTTTCCCTTTTATACTAACTTGTAGATATTATTACGCTTAGAAAATTTAACACACAAACTATTGGGTCTAGACCTACGTTTGGGTCAAGTTTCATCAAATTCTGAGAATGCTCAAATTTTAGTTGTTTTGCACGGTTTTATTAAAACAAGTTTGTTTCCCTTTTATACTAACTTATAGTTATTATTACGCTTAGCAAATTTACAACACAAATGGATGGGTCTGGACCTGCGATTGGGTCAAATTTCGTCGAATTCTGAGAACGTTCAAAATTTAGTTGTTTTGCACGGTTTTATTAAACAAAGTTTGTTTCCCTTTTATACTAACTTGTAATTATTATTACGTTTAGCAAATTTACAACACAAATGCTTGGGTCTAGACCAACGTTTGGGTCAAGTTTCGTCGAATTCTGAGAACGTTGAAAATTTAGCTATTTTGCACGATTTTATTGAAGCAAGTTTGTTTCCGTTTTTATACGAACTTGTAGTTATTATTACGCTTAGCAAATTTACAACACAAATGGATGGGTCTAGACCTGCGATTGGGTCAAGTTTCGTCGAATTCTGAGAACGTTCAAAAGTTAGCTGTTTTGCACGGTTTTATTAAAGCAAGTTTGTTTTCCTTTTATACTAGCTTTTAGTTATTATTACGCTTAGAAAATTTAACACACAAATGTTTGGGTCTAGACCATCGTTTGGGACATGTTTCGTCGAATTCTGATAACGTTCAAAAGTTAGCTGTTTTGCACGGTTTTATTAAAACAAGTTTGTTTCCCTTTTGTACTAACTTGTAGTTATTATTACGCTTAGAAAATTTAACACACAAACTATTGGGTCTAGACCTACGTTTGGGTCAAGTTTCGTCAAATTCTGAGAATGCTCAAATTTTAGTTGATTTGCACGGTTTTATTAAAACAAGTTTGTTTCCCTTTTATACTAACTTATAGTTATTATTACGCTTAGCAAATTTATCACACAAATTCTTGGGTCTAGACATACGTTTGGGTCAAGTTTCGTCGAATTCTGAGAACGTTCAAAATTTAGCAGTTTTGCACGGTTTTATTAAAACAAGTTTGTTTCCCTTTTATACTAACTTGTAGTTATTATTACGCTTAGCAAAGTTACCACACAAATGCTTGGGTCTAGACCAACGTTTGGGACAGGTTTCGTCGAATTCTGAGAACGTTGAAAATTTAGTTGTTTTGCACGGTTTTATTGAAGCAAGTTTGTTTCCCTTTTTATACTAACTTGTAGTTATTATTACGCTTAGCAAATTTACAACACAAATGGATGGGTCTAGACCTGCGATTGGGTCAAGTTTCAGCGAATTCTGAGAACGTTCAAAAGTTAGCTGTTTTGCACGGTTTTATTAAAGCAAGTTTGTTTCCCTTTTATACTAACTTGTAGTTATTATTACGCTTAGCAAATGTATAACACAAATGCTTGGGTCTAGATCTACGTTTGGGTCAAATTTCGTTAAATTTTGAGAACGATCAAAATTTTGCTGTTCTGCACAGTTTTTTTAAACCAAGTTTGTTTCCCTTTTATAATAACTCGTAGTTCTTATTACGCTTAGGCAATTTAACACACAAATTCTTGGGTCTAGACATACGTTTGGGTCAAGTTTCATCGAATTCTGAGAACGTTCAAAATTTAGCAGTTTTGCACGGTTTTATTAAAACAAGTTTGTTTCCCTTTTATACTAACTTGTAGTTATTATTACGCTTAGCAAAGTTACCACACAAATGCTTGGGTCTAGACCAACGTTTGGGACAGGTTTCGTCGAATTCTGAGAACGTTCAAAATTTAGTTGTTTTGCACGGTTTTATTAAACAAAGTTTATTTCCCTTTTATACTAACTTGTAATTATTATTACGTTTAGCAAATTTACAACACAAATGCTTGGGTCTAGACCAACATTTGGGTCAAGTTTCGTCGAATTCTGAGAACGTTGAAAATTTAGCTATTTTGCACGGTTTTATTGAAGCAAGTTTGTTTCCCTTTTTATACTAACTTGTAGTTATTATTACGCTTAGCAAATTTACAACACAAATGGATGGGTCTAGACCTGCGATTGGGTCAAGTTTCGTCGAATTCTGAGAACGTTCAAAAGTTAGCTGTTTTGCACGGTTTTATTAAAGCAAGTTTGTTTCCCTTTTATACTAACTTGTAGTTATTATTACACTTAGCAAATGTATAACACAAATGCTTGGGTCTAGATCTACGTTTGGGTCAAGTTTCGTAAAATTTTGAGAACGATCAAAATTTTGCTGTTCTGCACAGTTTTTTTAAACCAAGTTTGTTTCCCTTTTATAATAACTCGTTGTTCTTATTACGCTTAGGCAATTTAACACACAAATTCTTGAGTCTAGACATACGTTTGGGTCAAGTTTCATCGAATTGTAAGAATGCTCAAAATTTAGCTGTTTTACACGGTTTTATTAAGACAAGTTTGTTTTCATTTTATACTAACTTGTAGGTATTATTACGCTTCGAAAATTTACCACACATATTCTTGGGTCTAGACCAACGATGGGGTCATGTTTCGTCGAATTCTGTGAACGTTCAAAAGTTAACTATTTTGCACGGATTTATTAAAACAACTTTGTTTCCCTTTTATACTAACTTGTAGATATTATTACGCTTAGAAAATTTAACACACAAACTATTGGGTCTAGACCTACGTTTGGGTCAAGTTTCATCAAATTCTGAGAATGCTCAAATTTTAGTTGTTTTGCACGGTTTTATTAAAACAAGTTTGTTTCCCTTTTATACTAACTTATAGTTATTATTACGCTTAGCAAATTTACAACACAAATGGATGGGTCTGGACCTGCGATTGGGTCAAATTTCGTCGAATTCTGAGAACGTTCAAAATTTAGTTGTTTTGCACGGTTTTATTAAACAAAGTTTGTTTCCCTTTTTTACTAACTTGTAATTATTATTACGTTTAGCAAATTTACAACACAAATGCTTGTCTAGACCAACGTTTGGGTCAAGTTTCGTCGAATTCTGAGAACGTTGAAAATTTAGCTATTTTGCACGATTTTATTGAAGCAAGTTTGTTTCCGTTTTTATACGAACTTGTAGTTATTATTACGCTTAGCAAATTTACAACACAAATGGATGGGTCTAGACCTGCGATTGGGTCAAGTTTCGTCGAATTCTGAGAACGTTCAAAAGTTAGCTGTTTTGCACGGTTTTATTAAAGCAAGTTTGTTTTCCTTTTATACTAGCTTTTAGTTATTATTACGCTTAGAAAATTTAACACACAAATGTTTGGGTCTAGACCATCGTTTGGGACATGTTTCGTCGAATTCTGATAACGTTCAAAATTTAGCTGTTTTGCACGGTTTTATTAAAGCAAGTTTGTTTCCCTTTTATACTAACTTGTAGTTCTTATTACGCTTAGGCAATTTAACACACAAATTCTTGGGTCTAGACATACGTTTGGGTCAAGTTTCATCGAATTCTGAAAACGTTCAAAATTTAGCAGTTTTGCACGGTTTTATTAAAACAAGTTTGTTTCCCTTTTATACTAACTTGTAGTTATTATTACGCTTAGCAAATTTACCACACAAATTCTTGGGTCTAGACCAACGTTTGGGACAGGTTTCGTCGAATTCTGAGAACGTTCAAAATTTAGCTGTTTTGCACGGTTTTATTAAAGCAAGTTTGTTTCCCTTTTATACTAACTTGTAGTTATTATTACGCTTAGCAAATGTATAACACAAATGCTTGGGTCTAGATCTACGTTTGGGTCAAGTTTCGTAAAATTTTGAGAACGATCAAAATTTTGTTGTTCTGCACAGTTTTTTTAAACCATGTTTGTTTCCCTTTTATAATAACTCGTAGTTCTTATTACGCTTAGGCAATTTAACACACAAATTCTTGGGTCTAGAAATACGTTTGGGTCAAGTTTCATCGAATTGTAAGAATGCTCAAAATTTAGCTGTTTTACACGGTTTTATTAAGACAAGTTGGTTTTCATTTTATACTAACTTGTAGGTATTATTACGCTTCGAAAATTTACCACACATATTCTTGGGTCTAGACCAACGATGGGGTCATGTTTCGTCGAATTCTGTGAACGTTCAAAAGTTAACTATTTTGCACGGATTTATTAAAACAAGTTTGTTTCCCTTTTATACTAACTTGTAGTTATTATTACGCTTAGAAAATTACCACACTAATGCTTGGGTTTAGACCAACGTTCGGGACAGATTTCGTCGAATTCTGAGAACGTTCAAAATTTAGCTTTTTTGCACTGTTTTATTAATGCAAGTTTGTTTCTCTTTTATACTAACTTGTAGTCATTATTACGTTTAGCAAATTTACAACACAAATGGATGGGTCTAGACCTGCTATTGGATCAAGTTTTGTTGAATTCTGAGAACGTTCAAAAGTTAGCTGTTTTGCACGGTTTTATTAAAACAAGTTTGTTTCCCTTTTGTACTAACTTGTAGTTATTATTACGCTTAGAAAATTTAACACACAAACTATTGGGTCTAGACCTACGTTTGGGTCAAGTTTCGTCAAATTCTGAGAATGCTCAAATTTTAGTTGTTTTGCACGGTTTTATTAAAACAAGTTTGTTTCCCTTTTATACTAACTTATAGTTATTATTACGCTTAGCAAATTTACAACACAAATGCTTGGGTCTAGACCAACGTTTGGATCAAGTTTCGTCGAATTCTGAGAACGTTCAAAATTTAGTTGTTTTGCACGGTTTTATTAAACAAAGTTTATTTCCCTTTTATACTAACTTGTAATTATTATTACGTTTAGCAAATTTACAACACAAATGCTTGGGTCTAGACCAACATTTGGGTCAAGTTTCGTCGAATTCTGAGAACGTTGAAAATTTAGCTATTTTGCACGGTTTTATTGAAGCAAGTTTGTTTCCCTTTTTATACTAACTTGTAGTTATTATTACGCTTAGCAAATTTACAACACAAATGGATGGGTCTAGACCTGCGATTGGGTTAAGTTTCGTCGAATTCTGAGAACGTTCAAAAGTTAGCTGTTTTGCACGGTTTTATTAAAGCAAGTTTGTTTCCCTTTTATACTAACTTGTAGTTATTATTACGCTTAGCAAATGTATAACACAAATGCTTGGGTCTAGATCTACGTTTGGGTCAAGTTTCGTAAAATTTTGAGAACGATCAAAATTTTGCTGTTCTGCACAGTTTTTTTAAACCAAGTTTGTTTCCCTTTTATAATAACTCGTAGTTCTTATTACGCTTAGGCAATTTAACACACAAATTCTTGGGTCTAGACATACGTTTGGGTCAAGTTTCATCGAATTCTGAAAACGTTCAAAATTTAGCAGTTTTGCACGGTTTTATTAAAACAAGTTTGTTTCCCTTTTATACTAACTTGTAGTTATTATTACGCTTAGCAAATTTACCACACAAATTCTTGGGTCTAGACCAACATTTGGGACAGGTTTCGTCGAATTCTGAGAAAGTTCAAAATTTAGCTGTTTTGCACGGTTTTATTAAAGCAAGTTTGTTTCCCTTTTATACTAACTTGTAGTTATTATTACGCTTAGCAAATGTATAACACAAATGCTTGGGTCTAGATCTACGTTTGGGTCAAGTTTCGTAAAATTTTGAGAACGATCAAAATTTTGTTGTTCTGCACAGTTTTTTTAAACCATGTTTGTTTCCCTTTTATAATAACTCGTAGTTCTTATTACGCTTAGGCAATTTAACACACAAATTCTTGGGTCTAGAAATACGTTTCGGTCAAGTTTCATCGAATTGTAAGAATGCTCAAAATTTAGCTGTTTTACACGGTTTTATTAAGACAAGTTGGTTTTCATTTTATACTAACTTGTAGGTATTATTACGCTTCGAAAATTTACCACACATATTCTTGGGTCTAGACCAACGATGGGGTCATGTTTCGTCGAATTCTGTGAACGTTCAAAAGTTAACTATTTTGCACGGATTTATTAAAACAAGTTTGTTTCCCTTTTATACTAACTTGTAGTTATTATTACGCTTAGAAAATTACCACACTAATGCTTGGGTTTAGACCAACGTTCGGGACAGATTTCGTCGAATTCTGAGAACGTTCAAAATTTAGCTTTTTTGCACTGTTTTATTAATGCAAGTTTGTTTCTCTTTTATACTAACTTGTAGTCATTATTACGTTTAGCAAATTTACAACACAAATGGATGGGTCTAGACCTGCTATTGGATCAAGTTTTGTTGAATTCTGAGAACGTTCAAAAGTTAGCTGTTTTGCACGGTTTTATTAAAACAAGTTTGTTTCCCTTTTGTACTAACTTGTAGTTATTATTACGCTTAGAAAATTTAACACACAAACTATTGGGTCTAGACCTACGTTTGGGTCAAGTTTCGTCAAATTCTGAGAATGCTCAAATTTTAGTTGTTTTGCACGGTTTTATTAAAACAAGTTTGTTTCCCTTTTATACTAACTTATAGTTATTATTACGCTTAGCAAATTTACAACACAAATGCTTGGGTCTAGACCAACGTTTGGATCAAGTTTCGTCGAATTCTGAGAACGTTCAAAATTTAGTTGTTTTGCACGGTTTTATTAAACAAAGTTTATTTCCCTTTTATACTAACTTGTAATTATTATTACGTTTAGCAAATTTACAACACAAATGCTTGGGTCTAGACCAACATTTGGGTCAAGTTTCGTCGAATTCTGAGAACGTTGAAAATTTAGCTATTTTGCACGGTTTTATTGAAGCAAGTTTGTTTCCCTTTTTATACTAACTTGTAGTTATTATTACGCTTAGCAAATTTACAACACAAATGGATGGGTCTAGACCTGCGATTGGGTTAAGTTTCGTCGAATTCTGAGAACGTTCAAAAGTTAGCTGTTTTGCACGGTTTTATTAAAGCAAGTTTGTTTCCCTTTTATACTAACTTGTAGTTATTATTACGCTTAGCAAATGTATAACACAAATGCTTGGGTCTAGATCTACGTTTGGGTCAAGTTTCGTAAAATTTTGAGAACGATCAAAATTTTGCTGTTCTGCACAGTTTTTTTAAACCAAGTTTGTTTCCCTTTTATAATAACTCGTAGTTCTTATTACGCTTAGGCAATTTAACACACAAATTCTTGGGTCTAGACATACGTTTGGGTCAAGTTTCATCGAATTGTAAGAATGCTCAAAATTTAGCTGTTTTACACGGTTTTATTAAGACAAGTTTGTTTTCATTTTATACTAACTTGTAGGTATTATTACGCTTCGAAAATTACCACACATATTCTTGGGTCTAGACCAACGATGGGGTCATGTTTCGTCGAATTCTGTGAACGTTCAAAAGTTAACTATTTTGCACGGATTTATTAAAACAACTTAGTTTCCCTTTTATACTAACTTGTAGATATTATTACGCTTAGAAAATTTAACACACAAACTATTGGGTCTAGACCTACGTTTGGGTCAAGTTTCATCAAATTCTGAGAATGCTCAAATTTTAGTTGTTTTGCACGGTTTTATTAAAACAAGTTTGTTTCCCTTTTATACTAACTTATAGTTATTATTACGCTTAGCAAATTTACAACACAAATGGATGGGTCTGGACCTGCGATTGGGTCAAATTTCGTCGAATTCTGAGAACGTTCAAAATTTAGTTGTTTTGCACGGTTTTATTAAACAAAGTTTGTTTCCCTTTTATACTAACTTGTAATTATTATTACGTTTAGCAAATTTACAACACAAATGCTTGGGTCTAGACCAACGTTTGGGTCAAGTTTCGTCGAATTCTGAGAACGTTGAAAATTTAGCTATTTTGCACGATTTTATTGAAGCAAGTTTGTTTTCGTTTTTATACGAACTTGTAGTTATTATTACGCTTAGCAAATTTACAACACAAATGGATGGGTCTAGACCTGCGACTGGGTCAAGTTTCGTCGAATTCTGAGAACGTTCAAAAGTTAGCTGTTTTGCACGGTTTTATTAAAATAAGATTGTTTTCCTTTTATACTAGCTTTAAGTTATTATTACGCTTAGAAAATTTAACACACAAATGTTTGGGTCTAGACCATCGTTTGGGACAGGTTTCGTCGAATTCTGATAACGTTCAAAATTTAGCTGTTTTGCACGGTTTTATTAAAGCAAGTTTGTTTCCCTTTTATACTAACTTGTAGTTCTTATTACGCTTAGGCAATTTAACACACAAATTCTTGGGTCTAGACATACGTTTGGGTCAAGTTTCATCGAATTCTGATAACGTTCAAAATTTAGCAGTTTTGCACGGTTTTATTAAAACAAGTTTGTTTCCCTTTTATACTAACTTGTAGTTATTATTACGCTTAGCAAATTTACCACACAAATTCTTGGGTCTAGACCAACGTTTGGGACAGGTTTCGTCGAATTCTGAGAACGTTCAAAATTTAGCTGTTTTGCACGGTTTTATTAAAGCAAGTTTGTTTCCCTTTTATACTAACTTGTAGTTATTATTACGCTTAGCAAATGTATAACACAAATGCTTGGGTCTAGATCTACGTTTGGGTCAAGTTTCGTAAAATTTTGAGAACGATCAAAATTTTGTTGTTCTGCACAGTTTTTTTAAACCATGTTTGTTTCCCTTTTATAATAACTCGTAGTTCTTATTACGCTTAGGCAATTTAACACACAAATTCTTGGGTCTAGAAATACGTTTGGGTCATGTTTCATCGAATTGTAAGAATGCTCAAAATTTAGCTGTTTTACACGGTTTTATTAAGACAAGTTGGTTTTCATTTTATACTAACTTGTAGGTATTATTACGCTTCGAAAATTTACCACACATATTCTTGGGTCTAGACCAACGATGGGGTCATGTTTCGTCGAATTCTGTGAACGTTCAAAAGTTAACTATTTTGCACGGATTTATTAAAACAAGTTTGTTTCCCTTTTATACTAACTTGTAGTTATTATTACGCTTAGAAAATTACCACACTAATGCTTGGGTTTAGACCAACGTTCGGGACAGATTTCGTCGAATTCTGAGAACGTTCAAAATTTAGCTGTTTTGCACTGTTTTATTAATGCAAGTTTGTTTCTCTTTTATACTAACTTGTAGTCATTATTACGTTTAGCAAATTTACAACACAAATGGATGGGTCTAGACCTGCTATTGGATCAAGTTTTGTTGAATTCTGAGAACGTTCAAAAGTTAGCTGTTTTGCACGGTTTTATTAAAACAAGTTTGTTTCCCTTTTGTACTAACTTGTAGTTATTATTACGCTTAGAAAATTTAACACACAAACTATTGGGTCTAGACCTACGTTTGGGTCAAGTTTCGTCAAATTCTGAGAATGCTCAAATTTTAGTTGTTTTGCACGGTTTTATTAAAACAAGTTTGTTTCCCTTTTATACTAACTTATAGTTATTATTACGCTTAGCAAATTTACAACACAAATGCTTGGGTCTAGACCAACGTTTGGATCAAGTTTCGTCGAATTCTGAGAACGTTCAAAATTTAGTTGTTTTGCACGGTTTTATTAAACAAAGTTTATTTTCCTTTTATACTAACTTGTAATTATTATTACGTTTAGCAAATTTACAACACAAATGCTTGGGTCTAGACCAACATTTGGGTCAAGTTTCGTCGAATTCTGAGAACGTTGAAAATTTAGCTATTTTGCACGGTTTTATTGAAGCAAGTTTGTTTCCCTTTTTATACTAACTTGTAGTTATTATTACACTTAGCAAATTTACAACACAAATGGATGGGTCTAGACCTGCGATTGGGTCAAGTTTCGTTGAATTCTGAGAACGTTCAAAAGTTAGCTGTTTTGCACGGTTTTATTAAAGCAAGTTTGTTTCCCTTTTATACTAACTTGTAGTTATTATTACGCTTAGCAAATGTATAACACAAATGCTTGGGTCTAGATCTACGTTTGGGTCAAGTTTCGTAAAATTTTGAGAACGATCAAAATTTTGCTGTTCTGCACAGTTTTTTTAAACCAAGTTTGTTTTCCTTTTATAATAACTCGTAGTTCTTATTACGCTTAGGCAATTTAACACACAAATTCTTGGGTCTAGACATACGTTTGGGTCAAGTTTCATCGAATTGTAAGAATGCTCAAAATTTAGCTGTTTTACACGGTTTTATTAAGACAAGTTTGTTTTCATTTTATACTAACTTGTAGGTATTATTACGCTTCGAAAATTACCACACATATTCTTGGGTCTAGACCAACGATGGGGTCATGTTTCGTCGAATTCTGTGAACGTTCAAAAGTTAACTATTTTGCACGGATTTATTAAAACAACTTAGTTTCCCTTTTATACTAACTTGTAGATATTATTACGCTTAGAAAATTTAACACACAAACTATTGGGTCTAGACCTACGTTTGGGTCAAGTTTCATCAAATTCTGAGAATGCTCAAATTTTAGTTGTTTTGCACGGTTTTATTAAAACAAGTTTGTTTCCCTTTTATACTAACTTATAGTTATTATTACGCTTAGCAAATTTACAACACAAATGGATGGGTCTGGACCTGCGATTGGGTCAAATTTCGTCGAATTCTGAGAACGTTCAAAATTTAGTTGTTTTGCACGGTTTTATTAAACAAAGTTTGTTTCCCTTTTATACTAACTTGTAATTATTATTACGTTTAGCAAATTTACAACACAAATGCTTGGGTCTACACCAACGTTTGGGTCAAGTTTCGTCGAATTCTGAGAACGTTGAAAATTTAGCTATTTTGCACGATTTTATTGAAGCAAGTTTGTTTCCGTTTTTATACGAACTTGTAGTTATTATTACGCTTAGCAAATTACAACACAAATGGATGGGTCTAGACCTGCGATTGGGTCAAGTTTCGTCGAATTCTGAGAACGTTCAAAAGCTAGCTGTTTTGCACGGTTTTATTAAAGCAAGTTTGTTTCCCTTTTATACTAACTTGTAGTTATTATTACGTTTAGTTAATTTACAACACAAATGGATGGGTCTAGACCTGCGATTGGATCAAGTTTCGTTGAATTCTGAGAACGTTCAAAAGTTAGCTGTTTTGCACGGTTTTATTAAAACAAGTTTGTTTCCCTTTTATACTAACTTGTAGTTATTATTACGCTTAGAAAATTTAACACACAAACTCTTGGGTCTAGACCTACGTTTGGGTCAAGTTTCGTCAAATTCTGAGAATGCTCAAATTTTAGTTGTTTTGCACGGTTTTATTAAAACAAGTTTGTATCCCTTTTATACTAACTTATAGTTATTATTACGCTTAACAAATTTACAACACAAATGCTTGGGTCTAGACCAACGCTTGGGTCAAGTTTCGTCGAATTCTGCGAACGTTCAAAATTTAGTTGTTTTGCACGGTTTTATTAAACAAAGTTGATTTCCGTTTTATACTAACTTGTAATTATTATTACGTTTAGCAAATTTACAACACAAATGCTTGGGTCTAGACCAACATTTGGGTCAAGTTTCGTCGAATTCTGAGAACGTTAAAAATTTAGCTATTTTGCACGGTTTTATTGAAGCAAGTTTGTTTCCCTTTTTACACTAACTTGTAGTTATTATTACGCTTAGCAAATTTACAACACAAATGGATGGGTCTAGACCTGCGATTGGGTCAAATTTCGTCGAATTCTGAGAACGTTCAAAATTTAGTTGTTTTGCACGGTTTTATTAAACAAAGTTTGTTTCCCTTTTATACTAACTTGTAATTATTATTACGTTTAGCAAATTTACAACACAAATGCTTGGGTCTAGTCCAACGTTTGGCTCAAGTTTCGTCGAATTTTGAGAACCTTGAAAATTTAGCTATTTTGCACGATTTTATTGAAGCAAGTTTGTTTCCGTTTTATACTAACTTGTAGTTATTATTACGCTTAGCAAATGTATAACACAAATGCTTGGGTCTAGATCTACGTTTGGGTCAAGTTTCGTAAAATTTTGAGAACGATCAAAATTTTGCTGTTCTGCACAGTTTTTTTAAACCAAGTTTGTTTCCCTTTTATAATAACTCGTAGTTCTTATTATGCTTAGGCAATTTAACACACAAATTCTTGGGTCTAGACATACGTTTGGGTCAAGTTTCATCGAATTGTAAGAATGGTCAAAATTTAGCTGTTTTACACGGTTTTATTAAGACAAGTTTGTTTTCATTTTATACTAACTTGTAGGTATTATTACGCTTCGAAAATTTACCACACATATTCTTGGGTCTAGACCAACGATGGGGTCATGTTTCGTCGAATTCTGTGAACGTTCAAAAGTTAACTATTTTGCACGGATTTATTAAAACAACTTTGTTTCCCTTTTATACTAACTTGTAGATATTATTACGCTTAGAAAATTTAACACACAAACTATTGGGTCTAGACCTACGTTTGGGTCAAGTTTCATCAAATTCTGAGAATGATCAAATTTTAGTTGTTTTGCACGGTTTTATTAAAACAAGTTTGTTTCCCTTTTATACTAACTTATAGTTATTATTACGCTTAGCAAATTTACAACACAAATGCTTGGGTCTAGACCAACGTTTGGGTCAAGTTTCGCCGAATTCTGAAAACGTTCAAAATTTAGTTGTTTTGCACGGTTTTATTAAACAAAGTTTGTTTTCCTTTTATACTAACTTGTAATTATTATTACGTTTAGCAAATTTACAACACAAATGCTTGGGTCTAGAGCAACGTTTGGGTCAAGTTTCGCCGAATTCTGAGAACGTTGAAAATTTAGCTATTTTGCACGGTTTTATTGAAGCAAGTTTGTTTCCCTTTTTATACTAACTTGTAGTTATTATTACGCTTAGCAAATTTACAACACAAATAGATGGGACTAGACCTTCGATTGGGTCAAGTTTCGTCGAATTCTGAGAACGTTCAAAAGCTAGCTGTTTTGCACGGTTTTATTAAAGCAAGTTTGTTTCCCTTTTATACTAACTTTTAGTTATTATTACGCTTAGAAAATTTAACACACAAATGTTTGGGTCTAGACCAACGTTTGGGACAGGCTTCGTCGAATTCTAATAACGTTCAACATTTAGCTGTTTTGCACGGTTTTATTAAAGCAAGTTCGTTTCCCTTAACTTGTAGTTCTTATTACGCTTAGGCAATTTAACACACAAATTCTTGGGTCTAGACATACCTTTGGGTCAAGTTTCATCGAATTCTGAGAACGTTCAAAATTTAGCAGTTTTGCACGGTTTTATTAAAACAAGTTTGTTTCCCTTTTATACTAACTTGTAGTTATTATTACGCTTAGCAAAGTTACCACACAAATGCTTGGGTCTAGACCAACGTTTGGGACAGGTTTCGTCGAATTCTGAGAACGTTCAAAATTTAGCTGTTTTGCACGGTTTTATTAAAGCAAGTTTGTTTCCCTTTTATACTAACTTGTAGTTATTATTACGTTTAGTTAATTTACAACACAAATGGATGGGTCTAGACCTGCGATTGGATCAAGTTTCGTTGAATTCTGAGAACGTTCAAAAGTTAGCTGTTTTGCACGGTTTTATTAAAACAAGTTTGTTTCCCTTTTATACTAACTTGTAGTTATTATTACGCTTAGAAAATTTAACACACAAACTCTTGGGTCTAGACCTACGTTTGGGTCAAGTTTCGTCAAATTCTGAGAATGCTCAAATTTTAGTTGTTTTGCACGGTTTTATTAAAACAAGTTTGTATCCCTTTTATACTAACTTATAGTTATTATTACGCTTAACAAATTTACAACACAAATGCTTGGGTCTAGACCAACGCTTGGGTCAAGTTTCGTCGAATTCTGCGAACGTTCAAAATTTAGTTGTTTTGCACGGTTTTATTAAACAAAGTTGATTTCCGTTTTATACTAACTTGTAATTATTATTACGTTTAGCAAATTTACAACACAAATGCTTGGGTCTAGACCAACATTTGGGTCAAGTTTCGTCGAATTCTGAGAACGTTGAAAATTTAGCTATTTTGCACGGTTTTATTGAAGCAAGTTTGTTTCCCTTTTTACACTAACTTGTAGTTATTATTACGCTTAGCAAATTTACAACACAAATGGATGGGTCTAGACCTGCGATTGGGTCAAATTTCGTCGAATTCTGAGAACGTTCAAAATTTAGTTGTTTTGCACGGTTTTATTAAACAAAGTTTGTTTCCCTTTTATACTAACTTGTAATTATTATTACGTTTAGCAAATTTACAACACAAATGCTTGGGTCTAGACCAACGTTTGGCTCAAGTTTCGTCGAATTCTGAGAACCTTGAAAATTTAGCTATTTTGCACGATTTTATTGAAGCAAGTTTGTTTCCATTTTTATACGAACTTGTAGTGATTATTACGCTTAGCAAATTTACAACACAAATGGATGGGTCTAGACCTGCGATTGGGTCAAGTTTCGTCGAATTCTGAGAACGTTCAAAAGTTAGCTGTTTTGCACGGTTTTATTAAAGCAAGTTTGTTTTCCTTTTATACTAGCTTTTAGTTATTATTACGCTTAGAAAATTTAACACACAAATGTTTGGGTCTAGACCATCGTTTGGGACATGTTTCGTCGAATTCTGATAACGTTCAAAATTTAGCTGTTTTGCACGGTTTTATTAAAGCAAGTTTGTTTCCCTTTTATACTAACTTGTAGTTCTTATTACGCTTAGGCAATTTAACACACAAATTCTTGGGTCTAGACATACGTTTGGGTCAAGTTTCATCGAATTCTGAAAACGTTCAAAATTTAGCAGTTTTGCACGGTTTTATTAAAACAAGTTTGTTTCCCTTTTATACTAACTTGTACTTATTATTACGCTTAGCAAATTTACCACACAAATTCTTGGGTCTAGACCAACGTTTGGGACAGGTTTCGTCGAATTCTGAGAACGTTCAAAATTTAGCTGTTTTGCACGGTTTTATTAAAGCAAGTTTGTTTCCCTTTTATACTAACTTGTAGTTATTATTACGCTTAGCAAATGTATAACACAAATGCTTGGGTCTAGATCTACGTTTGGGTCAAGTTTCGTAAAATTTTGAGAACGATCAAAATTTTGTTGTTCTGCACAGTTTTTTTAAACCATGTTTGTTTCCCTTTTATAATAACTCGTAGTTCTTATTACGCTTAGGCAATTTAACACACAAATTCTTGGGTCTAGAAATACGTTTGGGTCAAGTTTCATCGAATTGTAAGAATGCTCAAAATTTAGCTGTTTTATACGGTTTTATTAAGACAAGTTGGTTTTCATTTTATACTAACTTGTAGGTATTATTACGCTTCGAAAATTTACCACACATATTCTTGGGTCTAGACCAACGATGGGGTCATGTTTCGTCGAATTCTTGAACGTTCAAAAGTTAACTATTTTGCACGGATTTATTAAAACAAGTTTGTTTCCCTTTTATACTAACTTGTAGTTATTATTACGCTTAGAAAATTACCACACTAATGCTTGGGTTTAGACCAACGTTCGGGACAGATTTTGTCGAATTCTGAGAACGTTCAAAATTTAGCTGTTTTGCACTGTTTTATTAATGCAAGTTTGTTTCTCTTTTATACTAACTTGTAGTCATTATTACGTTTAGCAAATTTACAACACAAATGGATGGGTCTAGACCTGCTATTGGATCAAGTTTTGTTGAATTCTGAGAACGTTCAAAAGTTAGCTGTTTTGCACGGTTTTATTAAAACAAGTTTGTTTCCCTTTTGTACTAACTTGTAGTATTATTACGCTTAGAAAATTTAACACACAAACTATTGGGTCTAGACCTACGTTTGGGTCAAGTTTCGTCAAATTCTGAGAATGCTCAAATTTTAGTTGGTTTGCACGGTTTTATTAAAACAAGTTTGTTTCCCTTTTATACTAACTTATAGTTATTATTACGCTTAGCAAATTTACCACACAAATTCTTGGGTCTAGACATACGTTTGGGTCAAGTTTCATCGAATTCTGAGAACGTTCAAAATTTAGCAGTTTTGCACGGTTTTATTAAAACAAGTTTGTTTTCCTTTTATACTAACTTGTAGTTATTATTACGCTTAGCAAAGTTACCACACAAATGCTTGGGTCTAGACCAACGTTTGGGACAGGTTTCGTCGAATTCTGAGAACGTTGAAAATTTAGTTGTTTTGCACGGTTTTATTGAAGCAAGTTTGTTTCCCTTTTTATACTAACTTGTAGTTATTATTACGCTTAGCAAATTTACAACACAAATGGATGGGTCTAGACCTGCGATTGGGTCAAATTTCGTCGAATTCTGAGAACGTTCAAAATTTAGTTGTTTTGCACGGTTTTATTAAACAAAGTTTGTTTCCCTTTTATACTAACTTGTAATTATTATTACGTTTAGCAAATTTACAACACAAATGCTTGGGTCTAGACCAACGTTTGGCTCAAGTTTCGTCGAATTCTGAGAACCTTCAAAATTTAGCTATTTTGCACGATTTTATTGAAGCAAGTTTGTTTCCATTTTTATACGAACTTGTAGTTATTATTACGCTTAGCAAATTTACAACACAAATGGATGGGTCTAGACCTGCGATTGGGTCAAGTTTCGTCGAATTCTGAGAACGTTCAAAAGTTAGCTGTTTTGCACGGTTTTATTAAAGCAAGTTTGTTTTCCTTTTATACTAGCTTTTAGTTATTATTACGCTTAGAAAATTTAACACATAAATGTTTGGGTCTAGACCATCGTTTGGGACATGTTTCGTCGAATTCTGATAACGTTCAAAATTTAGCTGTTTTGCACGGTTTTATTAAAGCAAGTTTGTTTCCCTTTTATACTAACTTGTAGTTCTTATTACGCTTAGGCAATTTAACACACAAATTCTAGGGTCTAGACATACGTTTGGGTCAAGTTTCATCGAATTCTGAAAACGTTCAAAATTTAGCAGTTTTGCACGGTTTTATTAAAACAAGTTTGTTTCCCTTTTATACTAACTTGTAGTTATTATTACGCTTAGCAAATTTACCACACAAATTCTTGGGTCTAGACCAACGTTTGGGACAGGTTTCGTCGAATTCTGAGAACGTTCAAAATTTAGCTGTTTTGCACGGTTTTATTAAAGCAAGTTTGTTTCCCTTTTATACTAACTTGTAGTTATTATTACGCTTAGCAAATGTATAACACAAATGCTTGGGTCTAGATCTACGTTTGGGTCAAGTTTCGTAACATTTTGAGAACGATCAAAATTTTGCTGATCTGCACAGTTTTTTTAAACCAAGTTTGTTTCCCTTTTATAATAACTCGTAGTTCTTATTACGCTTAGGCAATTTAACACACAAATTCTTGGGTCAAGACATACGTTTGGGTCAAGTTTCATCGAATTCTGAGAATGCTCAAAATTTAGCTGTTTTACACGGTTTTCTTAAGACAAGTTTGTTTTCATTTTATACTAACTTGTAGGTATTATTACGCTTCGAAAATTTACCACACATATTCTTGGGTCTAGACCAACGATGGGGTCATGTTTCGTCGAATTCTGTGAACGTTCAAAAGTTAACTATTTTGCACGGATTTATTAAAACAAGTTTGTTTCCCTTTTATACTAACTTGTAGTTATTATTACGCTTAGAAAATTACCACACTAATGCTTGGGTTTAGACCAACGTTCGGGACAGATTTCGTCGAATTCTGAGAACGTTCAAAATTTAGCTTTTTTGCACTGTTTTATTAATGCAAGTTTGTTTCTCTTTTATACTAACTTGTAGTCATTATTACGTTTAGCAAATTTACAACACAAATGGATGGGTCTAGACCTGCTATTGGATCAAGTTTTGTTGAATTCTGAGAACGTTCAAAAGTTAGCTGTTTTGCACGGTTTTATTAAAACAAGTTTGTTTCCCTTTTGTACTAACTTGTAGTTATTATTACGCTTAGAAAATTTAACACACAAACTATTGGGTCTAGACCTACATTTGGGTCAAGTTTCGTCAAATTCTGAGAATGCTCAAATTTTAGTTGGTTTGCACGGTTTTATTAAAACAAGTTTGTTTCCCTTTTATACTAACTTATAGTTATTATTACGCTTAGCAAATTTACCACACAAATTCTTGGGTCTAGACATACGTTTGGGTCAAGTTTCATCGAATTCTGAGAACGTTCAAAATTTAGCAGTTTTGCACGGTTTTATTAAAACAAGTTTGTTTTCCTTTTATACTAACTTGTAGTTATTATTACGCTTAGCAAAGTTACCACACAAATGCTTGGGTCTAGACCAACGTTTGGGACAGGTTTCGTCGAATTCTGAGAACGTTGAAAATTTAGTTGTTTTGCACGGTTTTATTGAAGCAAGTTTGTTTCCCTTTTTATACTAACTTGTAGTTATTATTACGCTTAGCAAATTTACAACACAAATGGATGGGTCTAGACCTGCGATTGGGTCAAGTTTCAGCGAATTCTGAGAACGTTCAAAAGTTAGCTGTTTTGCACGGTTTTATTAAAGCAAGTTTGTTTCCCTTTTATACTAACTTGTAGTTATTATTACGCTTAGCAAATGTATAACACAAATGCTTGGGTCTAGATCTACGTTTGGGTCAAATTTCGTTAAATTTTGAGAACGATCAAAATTTTGCTGTTCTGCACAGTTTTTTTAAACCAAGTTTGTTTCCCTTTTATAATAACTCGTAGTTCTTATTACGCTTAGGCAATTTAACACACAAATTCTTGGGTCTAGACATACGTTTGGGTCAAGTTTCATCGAATTCTGAGAACGTTCAAAATTTAGCAGTTTTGCACGGTTTTATTAAAACAAGTTTGTTTCCCTTTTATACTAACTTGTAGTTATTATTACGCTTAGCAAAGTTACCACACAAATGCTTGGGTCTAGACCAATGTTTGGGACAGGTTTCGTCGAATTCTGAGAACGTTCAAAATTTAGTTGTTTTGCACGGTTTTATTAAACAAAGTTTATTTCCCTTTTATACTAACTTGTAATTATTATTACGTTTAGCAAATTTACAACACAAATGCTTGGGTCTAGACCAACATTTGGGTCAAGTTTCGTCGAATTCTGAGAACGTTGAAAATTTAGCTATTTTGCACGGTTTTATTGAAGCAAGTTTGTTTCCCTTTTTATACTAACTTGTAGTTATTATTACGCTTAGCAAATTTACAACACAAATGGATGGGTCTAGACCTGCGATTGGGTAAAGTTTCGTCGAATTCTGAGAACGTTCAAAAGTTAGCTGTTTTGCACGGTTTTATTAAAGCAAGTTTGTTTCCCTTTTATACTAACTTGTAGTTATTATTACACTTAGCAAATGTATAACACAAATGCTTGGGTCTAGATCTACGTTTGGGTCAAGTTTCGTAAAATTTTGAGAACGATCAAAATTTTGCTGTTCTGCACAGTTTTTTTAAACCAAGTTTGTTTCCCTTTTATAATAACTCGTTGTTCTTATTACGCTTAGGCAATTTAACACACAAATTCTTGGGTCTAGACATACGTTTGGGTCAAGTTTCATCGAATTGTAAGAATGCTCAAAATTTAGCTGTTTTACACGGTTTTATTAAGACAAGTTTGTTTTCATTTTATACTAACTTGTAGGTATTATTACGCTTCGAAAATTTACCACACATATTCTTGGGTCTAGACCAACGATGGGGTCATGTTTCGTCGAATTCTGTGAACGTTCAAAAGTTAACTATTTTGCACGGATTTATTAAAACAACTTTGTTTCCCTTTTATACTAACTTGTAGATATTATTACGCTTAGAAAATTTAACACACAAACTATTGGGTCTAGACCTACGTTTGGGTCAAGTTTCATCAAATTCTGAGAATGCTCAAATTTTAGTTGTTTTGCACGGTTTTATTAAAACAAGTTTGTTTTCCTTTTATACTAACTTATAGTTATTATTACGCTTAGCAAATTTACAACACAAATGGATGGGTCTGGACCTGCGATTGGGTCAAATTTCGTCGAATTCTGAGAACGTTCAAAATTTAGTTGTTTTGCACGGTTTTATTAAACAAAGTTTGTTTCCCTTTTATACTAACTTGTAATTATTATTACGTTTAACAAATTTACAACACAAATGCTTGGGTCTAGACCAACGTTTGGGTCAAGTTTCGTCGAATTCTGAGAACGTTGAAAATTTAGCTATTCTGCACGATTTTATTGAAGCAAGTTTGTTTCCGTTTTTATACGAACTTGTAGTTATTATTACGCTTAGCAAATTTACAACACAAATGGATGGGTCTAGACCTGCGATTGGGTCAAGTTTCGTCGAATTCTGAGAACGTTCAAAAGTTAGCTGTTTTGCACGGTTTTATTAAAGCAAGTTTGTTTTCCTTTTATACTAGCTTTTAGTTATTATTACGCTTAGAAAATTTTACACACAAATGTTTGGGTCTAGACCATCGTTTGGGACATGTTTCGTCGAATTCTGATAACGTTCAATATTTAGCTGTTTTGCACGGTTTTATTAAAGCAAGTTTGTTTCCCTTTTATACTAACTTGTAGTTCTTATTACGCTTAGGCAATTTAACACACAAATTCTTGGGTCTAGACATACGTTTGGGTCAAGTTTTTTCATCGAATTCTGAAAACGTTCAAAATTTAGCAGTTTTGCACGGTTTTATTAAAACAAGTTTGTTTCCCTTTTATACTAACTTGTAGTTATTATTACGCTTAGCAAATTTACCACACAAATTCTTGGGTCTAGACCAACGTTTGGGACAGGTTTCGTCGAATTCTGAGAACGTTCAAAATTTAGCTGTTTTGCACGGTTTTATTAAAGCAAGTTTGTTTCCCTTTTATACTAACTTGTAGTTATTATTACGCTTAGCAAATGTATAACACAAATGCTTGGGTCTAGATCTACGTTTGGGTCAAGTTTCGTAACATTTTGAGAACGATCAAAATTTTGTTGTTCTGCACAGTTTTTTTAAACCATGTTTGTTTCCCTTTTATAATAACTCGTAGTTCTTATTACGCTTAGGCAATTTAACACACAAATTCTTGGGTCTAGAAATACGTTTGGGTGAAGTTTCATCGAATTGTAAGAATGCTCAAAATTTAGCTGTTTTACACGGTTTTATTAAGACAAGTTGGTTTTCATTTTATACTAACTTGTAGGTATTATTACGCTTCGAAAATTTACCACACATATTCTTGGGTCTAGACCAACGATGGGGTCATGTTTCGTCGAATTCTGTGAACGTTCAAAAGTTAACTATTTTGCACGGATTTATTAAAACAAGTTTGTTTCCCTTTTATACTAACTTGTAGTTATTATTACGCTTAGAAAATTACCACACTAATGCTTGGGTTTAGACCAACGTTCGGGACAGATTTCGTCGAATTCTGAGAACGTTCAAAATTTAGCTGTTTTGCACTGTTTTATTAATTCAAGTTTGTTTCTCTTTTATACTAACTTGTAGTCATTATTACGTTTAGCAAATTTACAACACAAATGGATGGGTCTAGACCTGCTATTGGATCAAGTTTTGTTGAATTCTGAGAACGTTCAAAAGTTAGCTGTTTTGCACGGTTTTATTAAAACAAGTTTGTTTCCCTTTTGTACTAACTTGTAGTTATTATTACGCTTAGAAAATTTAACACACAAACTATTGGGTCTAGACCTACGTTTGGGTCAAGTTTCGTCAAATTCTGAGAATGCTCAAATTTTAGTTGTTTTGCACGGTTTTATTAAAACAAGTTTGTTTCCCTTTTATACTAACTTATAGTTATTATTACGCTTAGCAAATTTACAACACAAATTCTTGGGTCTAGACCAACGTTTGGGACAGGTTTCGTCGAATTCTGAGAACGTTCAAAATTTAGCTGTTTTGCACGGTTTTATTAAAGCAAGTTTGTTTCCCTTTTATACTAACTTGTAGTTATTATTACGCTTAGCAAATGTATAACACAAATGCTTGGGTCTAGATCTACGTTTGGGTCAAGTTTCGTAAAATTTTGAGAACGATCAAAATTTTGCTGTTCTGCACAGTTTTTTTAAACCAAGTTTGTTTCCCTTTTATAATAACTCGTAGTTCTTATTACACTTAGGCAATTTAACACACAAATTCTTGGGTCTAGACATACGTTTGGGTCAAGTTTCATCGAATTGTAAGAATGCTCAAAATTTAGCTGTTTTACACGGTTTTATTAAGACAAGTTTGTTTTCATTTTATACTAACTTGTAGGTATTATTACGCTTCGAAAATTTACCACACATATTCTTGGGTCTAGACCAACGATGGGGTCATGTTTCGTCGAATTCTGTGAACGTTCAAAAGTTAACTATTTTGCACGGATTTATTAAAACAACTTTGATTCCCTTTTATACTAACTTGTAGATATTATTACGCTTAGAAAATTTAACACACAAACTATTGGGTCTAGACCTACGTTTGGGTCAAGTTTCATCAAATTCTGAGAATGCTCAAATTTTAGTTGTTTTGCACGATTTTATTAAAACAAGTTTGTTTCCCTTTTATACTAACTTATAGTTATTATTACGCTTAGCAAATTACAACACAAATGCTTGGGTCTAGACCAACGTTTGGGTCAAGTTTCGTCGAATTCTGAGAACGTTCAAAATTTAGTTGTTTTGCACGGTTTTATTAAACAAAGTTTGTTTTCCTTTTATACTAACTTGTAATTATTATTACATTTAGCATATTTACAACACAAATGCTTGGGTCTAGACCAACGTTTGGATCAAGTTTCGCCGAATTCTGAGAACGTTGAAAATTTAGCTATTTTGCACGGTTTTATTGAAGCAAGTTTGTTTCCCTTTTTATACTAACTTGTAGTTATTATTACGCTTAGCAAATTTACAACACAAATGGATGGGTCTAGACCTTCGATTGGGTCAAGTTTCGTCGAATTCTGAGAACGTTCAAAAGTTAGCTGTTTTGCACGGTTTTATTAAAGCAAGTTTGTTTCCCTTTTATACTAACTATTAGTTATTATTACGCTTAGAAAATTTAACACACAAATGTTTGGGTCTAGACCAACGTTTGGGACAGGTTTCGTCGAATTCTAATAACGTTCAAAATTTAGCTGTTTTGCACGGTTTTATTAAAGCAAGTTCGTTTCCCTTAACTTGTAGTTCTTATTACGCTTAGGCAATTTAACACACAAATTCTTGGGTCTAGACATACGTTTGGGTCAAGTTTCATCGAATTCTGAGAACGTTCAAAATTTAGCAGTTTTGCACGGTTTTATTAAAACAAGTTTGTTTCCCTTTTATACTAACTTGTAGTTATTATTACGCTTAGCAAAGTTACCACACAAATGCTTGGGTCTAGACCAACGTTTGGGACAGGTTTCGACGAATTCTGAGAACGTTCAAAATTTAGCTGTTTTGCACGGTTTTATTAAAGCAAGTTTGTTTTCCTTTTATACTAACTTGTAGTTATTATTACGTTTAGTAAATTTACAACACAAATGGATGGGTCTAGACCTGCGATTGGATCAAGTTTCGTTGAATTCTGAGAATGTTCAAAAGTTAGCTGTTTTGCACGGTTTTATTAAAACAAGTTTGTTTCCCTTTTATACTAACTTGTAGTTATTATTACGCTTAGAAAATTTAACACACAAACTCTTGGGTCTAGACCTACGTTTGGGTCAAGTTTCGTCAAATTCTGAGAATGCTCAAATTTTAGTTGTTTTGCACGGTTTTATTAAAACAAGTTTGTATCACTTTTATACTAACTTATAGTTATTATCACGCTTAGCAAATTTACAACACAAATGCTTGGGTCTAGACCAACGTTTGGGTCAAATTTCGTCGAATTCTGTGAACGTTCAAAATTTAGTTGTTTTGCACGGTTTTATTAAACAAAGTTTATTTCCGTTTTATACTAACTTGTAATTATTATTACGTTTAGCAAATTTACAACACAAATGCTTGGGTCTAGACCAACATTTGTGTCAAATTTCGTCGAATTCTGAGAACGTTGAAAATTTAGCAATTTTGCACGGTTTTATTGAAGCAAGTTTGTTTCCCTTTTTACACTAACTTGTAGTTATTATTACGCTTAGCAAATTTACAACACAAATGGATGGGTCTAGACCTGCGATTGGGTCAAATTTCGTCGAATTCTGAGAACGTTCAAAATTTAGTTGTTTTGCACGGTTTTATTAAACAAAGTTTGTTTCCCTTTTATACTAACTTGTAATTATTATTACGTTTAGCAAATTTACAACACAAATGCTTGGGTCTAGACCAACGTTTGGGTCAAGTTTCGTCGAATTCTGAGAACGTTGAAAATTTAGCTATTTTGCACGATTTTATTGAAGCAAGTTTGTTTCCGTTTTTATACGAACTTGTAGTTATTATTACGCTTAACAAATTTACAACACAAATGGATGGGTCTAGACCTGCGATTGGGTCAAGTTTCGTCGAATTCTGAGAACGTTCAAAAGTTAGCTGTTTTGCACGGTTTTATTAAAGCAAGTTTGTTTTCCTTTTATACTAGTTTTTAGTTATTATTACGCTTAGAAAATTTAACACACAAATGTTTGGGTCTAGACCATCGTTTGGGACAGGTTTCGTCGAATTCTGATAACGTTCAAAATTTAGCTGTTTTGCACGGTTTTATTAAAGCAAGTTTGTTTCCCTTTTATACTAACTTGTAGTTCTTATTACGCTTAGGCAATTTAACACACAAATTCTTGGGTCTAGACATACGTTTGGGTCAAGTTTCATCGAATTCTGAAAACGTTCAAAATTTAGCAGTTTTGCACGGTTTTCTTAAAACAAGTTTGTTTCCCTTTTATACTAACTTGTAGAATATTATTACGCTTAGCAAATTTACCACACAAATTCTTGGGTCTAGACCAACGTTTGGGACAGGTTTCGTCGAATTCTGAGAACGTTCAAAATTTAGCTGTTTTGCACGGTTTTATTAAAGCAAGTTTGTTTCCCTTTTATACTAACTTGTAGTTATTATTACGCTTAGCAAATGTATAACACAAATGCTTGGGTCTACATCTACGTTTGGGTCAAGTATCGTAAAATTTTGAGAACGATCAAAATTTTGTTGTTCTGCACAGTTTTTTTAAACCATGTTTGTTTCCCTTTTATAATAACTCGTAGTTCTTATTACGCTTAGGCAATTTAACACACAAATTCTTGGGTCTAGACATACGTTTGGGTCAAGTTTCATCGAATTGTAAGAATGCTCAAAATTTAGCTGTTTACACGGTTTTATTAAGATAAGTTTGTTTTCATTTTATACTAACTTGTAGGTATTATTACGCTTTGGAAATTTACCACACATATTCTTGGGTCTAGACCAACGATGGGGTCATGTTTCGTCGAATTCTATGAACGTTCAAAAGTTAACTATTTTGCACGGTTTTATTTAAACAAGTTTGTTTCCCTTTTATACTAACTTGTAGTTATTATTACGCTTAGAAAATTACCACACTAATGCTTGGGTTTAGACCAACGTTCGGGACAGATTTCGTCGGATTCTGAGAACGTTCAAAATTTAGCTGTTTTGCACTGTTTTATTAATGCAAGTTTGTTTCTCTTTTATACTAACTTGTAGTCATTATTACGTTTAGCAAATTTACAACACAAATGGATGGGTCTATACGTGCTATTGGATCAAGTTTTGTTGAATTCTGAGAACGTTCAAAAGTTAGCTGTTTTGCACGGTTTTATTAAAACAAGTTTGTTTCCCTTTTATACTAACTTGTAGTTATTATTACGCTTAGAAAATTTAAGACACAAACTATTGGGTCTAGACCTACGTTTGGGTCAAGTTTCGTCAAATTCTGAGAATGCTAAAATTTTAGTTGTTTTGCACGGTTTTATTAAAACAAGTTTGTTTCCCTTTTATACTAACTTGTAGTTATTATTACGGTTAGCAAATTTACCACACAAATGCTTGGGTCTAGACCAACGTTTGGGACAGGTTTCGTCGAATTCTGAGAACGTTCAAAATTTAGCTGTTTTGCACGGTTTTATTAAAGCAAGTTTGTTTCCCTTTTATACTAACTTGTAGTTATTATTACGCTTAGCAAATGTATAACACAAATGCTTGGGTCTAGATCTACGTTTGGGTCAAGTTTCGTAAAATTTTGAGAACAATCAAAATTTTGTTGTTCTGCACAGTTTTTTTAAACCAAGTTTGTTTCCCTTTTATACTAACTCGTAGTCATTATTACGCTTAGGCAATTTAACATACAAATTCTTGGGTCTAGACATACGTTTGGGTCAAGTTTCATCGAATTGTAAGAATGCTCAAAATTTAGTTGTTTTACACGGTTTTATTAAGACAAGTTTGTTTTCATTTTATACTAACTTGTAGGTATTATTACGCTTCGAAAATTTACCACACATATTCTTGGGTCTAGACCAACGATGGGGTCATGTTTCGTCGAATTCTATGAACGTTCAAAAGTTAACTATTTTGCACGGTTTTATTAAAACAAGTTTGTTTCCCTTTTATACTAACTTGTAGTTATTATTACGCTTAGAAAATTTAAGACACAAACTATTGGGTCTAGACCTACGTTTGGGTCAAGTTTCGTCAAATTCTGAGAATGCTAAAATTTTAGTTGTTTTGCACGGTTTTATTAAAACAAGTTTGTTTCCCTTTTATACTAACTTGTAGTTATTATTACGGTTAGCAAATTTACCACACAAATGCTTGGGTCTAGACCAACGTTTGGGACAGGTTTCGTCGAATTCTGAGAACGTTCAAAATGTAGCTGTTTTGCACGGTTTTATTAAAGCAAGTTTGTTTCCCTTTTATACTAACTTGTAGTTATTATTACGCTTAGCAAATGTATAACACAAATGCTTGGGTCTAGATCTACGTTTGGGTCAAGTTTCGTAAAATTTTGAGAACGATCAAAATTTTGTTGTTCTGCACAGTTTTTTTAAACCAAGTTTGTTTCCCTTTTATACTAACTCGTAGTTCTTATTACGCTTAGGCAATTTAACACACAAATTCTTGGGTCTAGACATACGTTTGGGTCAAGTTTCATCGAATTGTAAGAATGCTCAAAATTTAGCTGTTTTACACGGTTTTATTAAGACAAGTTTGTTTTCATTTTATACTAACTTGTAGGTATTATTACGCTTCGAAAATTTACCACACATATTCTTGGGTCTAGACCAACGATGGGGTCATGTTTCGTCGAATTCTATGAACGTTCAAAAGTTAACTATTTTGCACGGTTTTATTAAAACAAGTTTGTTTCCCTTTTATACTAACTTGTAGTTATTATTACGCTTAGAAAATTACCACACTAATGCTTGGGTTTAGACCAACGTTCGGGACAGATTTCGTCGAATTCTGAGAACGTTCAAAATTTAGCTGTTTTGCACTGTTTTATTAATGCAAGTTTGTTTCTCTTTTATACTAACTTGTAGTCATTATTACGTTTAGCAAATTTACAACACAAATGGATGGGTCTAGACCTGCTATTCGATCAAGTTTTGTTGAATTCTGAGAACGTTCAAAAGTTAGCTGCTTTGCACGGTTTTATTAAAACAAGTTTGTTTCCCTTTTATACTAACTTGTAGTTATTATTATGCGTAGAAAATTTAACACACATACTCTTGGGTCTAGACCTACGTTTGGGTCAAGTTTCGTCAAATTCTGAGAATGCTCAAATTTTAGTTGTTTTGCACGGTTTTATTAAAACAAGTTTGTTTCCCTTTTGTACTAACTTATAGTTATTATTACGCCTAGCAAATTTACAACACAAATGCTTGGGTCTAGACCAATGTTTGGGTCAAGTTTCGTCGAATTCTGAGAACGTTCAAAATTTAGTTGTTTTGCACGGTTTTATTAAACAAAGTTTATTTCCCTTTTATACTAACTTGTAATTATTATTAGGTTTAGCAAATTTACAACACAAATGCTTGGGTCTAGACCAACATTTGGTTCAAGTTTCGTCGAATTCTGAGAACGTTGAAAATTTAGCTATTTTGCACGGTTTTATTGAAGCAAGTTTGTTTCCCTTTTTACACTAACTTGTAGTTATTATTACGCTTAGCAAATTTACAACACAAATGGATGGGTCTAGACCTGCGATTGGGTCAAATTTCGTCGAATTCTGAGAACGTTCAAAATTTAGTTGTTTTGCACGGTTTTATTAAACAAAGTTTATTTTCCTTTTATACTAACTTGTAATTATTATTACGTTTAGCAAATTTACAACACAAATGCTTGGGTCTAGACCAACATTTGGGTCAAATTTCGTCGAATTCTGAGAACGTTGAAAATTTAGCTATTTTGCACGGTTTTATTGAAGCAATTTTGTTTCCCTTTTTACACTAACTTGTAGTTATTATTACGCTTAGCAAATTTACAACACAAATGGATGGGTCTAGACCTGCGATTGGGTCAAATTTCGTCGAATTCTGAGAACGTTCAAAATTTAGTTGTTTTGCACGGTTTTATTAAACCAAGTTTGTTTCCCTTTTATACTAACTTGTAATTATTATTACGTTTAGCAAATTTACAACACAAATGCTTGGGTCTAGACCAACGTTTGGGTCAAGTTTCGTCGAATTCTGAGAACGTTGAAAATTTAGCTATTTTGCACAGTTTTATTGAAGCAAGTTTGTTTCCCTTTTTACACTAACTTGTAGTTATTATTACGCTTAGCAAATTTACAACACAAATGGATGGGTCTAGACCTGCGATTGGGTCAAATTTCGTCGAATTTTGAGAACGTTGAAAATTTAGTTGTTTTGCACGGTTTTATTAAACAAAGTTTGTTTCCCTTTTATACTAACTTGTAATTATTATTACGTTTAGCAAATTTACAACACAAATGCTTGGGTCTGGACCAACGTTTGGGTCAAGTTTCGTCGAATTCTGAGAACGTTGAAAATTTAGCTATTTTGCACGATTTTATTGAAGCAAGTTTGTTTCCCTTTTTATACGAACTTGTAGTTATTATTATGCTTAGCAAATTTACAACACAAATGGATGGGTCTAGACCTGCGATTGGGTCAAGTTTCGTCGTATTCTGAGAACGTTCAAAAGTTAGCTGTTTTGCACGGTTTTATTAAAGCAAGTTTGTTTTCCTTTTATACTAGCTTTTAGTTATTATTACGCTTAGAAAAATTAACACACAAATGTTTGGGTCTAGACCATCGTTTGGGACAGGTTTCGTCGAATTCTGATAACGTTCATAATTTAGCTGTTTTGCACGGTTTTATTAAAGCAAGTTTGTTTCCCTTTTATACTAACTTGTAGTTCTTATTACGCTTAGGCAATTTAACACACAAATTCTTGGGTCTAGACATACGTTTGGGTCAAGTTTCATCGAATTCTGAAAACGTTCAAAATTTAGCAGTTTTGCTCGGTTTTATTAAAACAAGTTTGTTTCCCTTTTATACTAACTTGTAGTTATTATTACGGTTAGCAAATTTACCACACAAATGCTTGGGTCTAGACCAACGTTTGGGACAGGTTTCGTCGAATTCTGAGAACGTTCAAAATGTAGCTGTTTTGCACGGTTTTATTAAAGCAAGTTTGTTTCCCTTTTATACTAACTTGTAGTTATTATTACGCTTAGCAAATGTATAACACAAATGCTTGGGTCTAGATCTACGTTTGGGTCAAGTTTCGTAAAATTTTGAGAACGATCAAAATTTTGTTGTTCTGCACAGTTTTTTTAAACCAAGTTTGTTTCCCTTTTATACTAACTCGTAGTTCTTATTACGCTTAGGCAATTTAACACACAAATTCTTGGGTCTAGACATACGTTTGGGTCAAGTTTCATCGAATTGTAAGAATGCTCAAAATTTAGCTGTTTTACACGGTTTTATTAAGACAAGTTTGTTTTCATTTTATACTAACTTGTAGGTATTATTACGCTTCGAAAATTTACCACACATATTCTTGGGTCTAGACCAACGATGGGGTCATGTTTCGTCGAATTCTATGAACGTTCAAAAGTTAACTATTTTGCACGGTTTTATTAAAACAAGTTTGTTTCCCTTTTATACTAACTTGTAGTTATTATTACGCTTAGAAAATTACCACACTAATGCTTGGGTTTAGACCAACGTTCGGGACAGATTTCGTCGAATTCTGATAACGTTCAAAATTTAGCTGTTTTGCACTGTTTTATTAATGCAAGTTTGTTTCTCTTTTATACTAACTTGTAGTCATTATTACGTTTAGCAAATTTACAACACAAATGGATGGGTCTAGACCAGCTATTCGATCAAGTTTTGTTGAATTCTGAGAACGTTCAAAAGTTAGCTTCTTTGCACGATTTTATTAAAACAAGTTTGTTTCCCTTTTATACTAACTTGTAGTTATTATTATGCGTAGAAAATTTAACACACATACTCTTGGGTCTAGACCTACGTTTGGGTCAAGTTTCGTCAAATTCTGAGAATGCTCAAATTTTAGTTGTTTTGCACGGTTTTATTAAAACAAGTTTGTTTCCCTTTTGTACTAACTTATAGTTATTATTACGCCTAGCAAATTTACAACACAAATGCTTGGGTCTAGACCAACGTTTGGGTCAAGTTTCGTCGAATTCTGAGAACGTTCAAAATTTAGTTGTTTTGCACGGTTTTATTAAACAAAGTTTATTTCCCTTTTATACTAACTTGTAATTATTATTACGTTTAGCAAATTTACAACACAAATGCTTGGGTCTAGACCAACATTTGGTTCAAGTTTCGTCGAATTCTGAGAACGTTGAAAATTTAGCTATTTTGCACGGTTTTATTGAAGCAAGTTTGTTTCCCTTTTTACACTAACTTGTAGTTATTATTACGCTTAGCAAATTTACAACACAAATGGATGGGTCTAGACCAGCGATTGGGTCAAATTTCGTCGAATTCTGAGAACGTTCAAAATTTAGTTGTTTTGCACGGTTTTATTAAACAAAGTTTATTTTCCTTTTATACTAACTTGTAATTATTATTACGTTTAGCAAATTTACAACACAAATGCTTGGGTCTAGACCAACATTTGGGTCAAGTTTCGTCGAATTCTGAGAACGTTGAAAAATTTAGCTATTTTGCACGGTTTTATTGAAGCAAGTTTGTTTCCCTTTTTACACTAACTTGTAGTTATTATTACGCTTAGCAAATTTACAACACAAATGGATGGGTCTAGACCTGCGATTGGGTCAAATTTCGTCGAATTCTGAGAACGTTCAAAATTTAGTTGTTTTGCACGGTTTTATTAAACCAAGTTTGTTTCCCTTTTATACTAACTTGTAATTATTATTACGTTTAGCAAATTTACAACACAAATGCTTGGGTCTAGACCAACGTTTGGGTCAAGTTTCGTCGAATTCTGAGAACGTTGAAAATTTAGCTATTTTGCACGATTTTATTGAAGCAAGTTTGTTTCCCTTCTTACACTAACTTGTAGTTATTATTACGCTTAGCAAATTTACAACACAAATGGATGGGTCTAGACCTGCGATTGGGTCAAATTTCGTCGAATTCTGAGAACGTTGAAAATTTAGTTGTTTTGCACGGTTTTATTAAACAAAGTTTGTTTCCCTTTTATACTAACTTGTAATTATTATTACGTTTAGCAAATTTACAACACAAATGCTTGGGTCTGGACCAACGTTTGGGTCAAGTTTCGTCGAATTCTGAGAACGTTGAAAATTTAGCTATTTTGCACGATTTTATTGAAGCAAGTTTGTTTCCCTTTTTATACGAACTTGTAGTTATTATTACGCTTAGCAAATTTACAACACAAATGGATGGGTCTAGACCTGCGATTGGGTCAAGTTTCGTCGTATTCTGAGAACGTTCAAAAGTTAGCTGTTTTGCACGGTTTTATTAAAATAAGATTGTTTTCCTTTTATACTAGCTTTTAGTTATTATTACGCTTAGAAAAATTAACACACAAATGTTTGGGTCTAGACCATCGTTTGGGACAGGTTTCGTCGAATTCTGATAACGTTCATAATTTAGCTGTTTTGCACGGTTTTATTAAAGCAAGTTTGTTTCCCTTTTATACTAACTTGTAGTTCTTATTACGCTTAGGCAATTTAACACACAAATTCTTGGGTCTAGACATACGTTTGGGTCAAGTTTCATCGAATTCTGAAAACGTTCAAAATTTAGCAGTTTTGCACGGTTTTATTAAAACAAGTTTGTTTCCCTTTTATACTAACTTGTAGTTATTATTACGGTTAGCAAATTTACCACACAAATGCTTGGGTCCAGACCAACGTTTGGGACAGGTTTCGTCGAATTCTGAGAACGTTCAAAATTTAGCTGTTTTGCACGGTTTTATTAAAGCAAGTTTGTTTCCCTTTTATACTAACTTGTAGTTATTATTACGCTTAGCAAATGTATAACACAAATGCTTGGGTCTAAATCTACGTTTGGGTCAAGTTTCGTAAAATTTTGAGAACGATCAAAATTTTGTTGTTCTGCACAGTTTTTTTAAACCAAGTTTGTTTCCCTTTTATACTAACTCGTAGTTCTTATTACGCTTAGGCAATTTAACACACAAATTCTTGGGTCTAGACATACGTTTGGGTCAAGTTTCATCGAATTGTAAGAATGCTCAAAATTTAGCTGTTTTACACGGTTTTATTAAGACAAGTTTGTTTTCATTTTATACTAACTTGTAGGTATTATTACGCTTCGGAAATTTACCACACATATTCTTGGGTCTAGACCAACGATGGGGTCATGTTTCGTCGAATTCTATGAACGTTCAAAAGTTAACTATTTTGCACGGTTTTATTAAAACAAGTTTGTTTCCCTTTTATACTAACTTGTAGTTATTATTACGCTTAGAAAATTACCACACTAATGCTTGGGTTTAGACCAACGTTCGGGACAGATTTCGTCGAATTCTGAGAACGTTCAAAATTTAGCTGTTTTGCACTGTTTTATTAATGCAAGTTTGTTTCTCTTTTATACTAACTTGTAGTCATTATTACGTTTAGCAAATTTACAACACAAATGGATGGGTCTAGACCTGCTATTCGATCAAGTTTTGTTGAATTCTGAGAACGTTCAAAAGTTAGCTGCTTTGCACGGTTTTATTAAAACAAGTTTGTTTCCCTTTTATACTAACTTGTAGTTATTATTATGCGTAGAAAATTTAACACACATATTCTTGGGTCTAGACCTACGTTTGGGTCAAGTTTCGTCAAATTCTGAGAATACTCAAATTTTAGTTGTTTTGCACGGTTTTATTAAAACAAGTTTGTTTCCCTTTTGTACTAACTTATAGTTATTATTACGCCTAGCAAATTTACAACACAAATGCTTGGGTCTAGACAAACGTTTGGGTCAAGTTTCGTCGAATTCTGAGAACGTTCAAAATTTAGTTGTTTTGCACGGTTTTATTAAACAAAGTTTATTTCCCTTTTATACTAACTTGTAATTATTATTACGTTTAGCAAATTTACAACACAAATGCTTGGGTCTAGACCAACATTTGGTTCAAGTTTCGTCGAATTCTGAGAACGTTGAAAATTTAGCTATTTTGCACGGTTTTATTGAAGCAAGTTTGTTTCCCTTTTTACACTAACTTGTAGTTATTATTACGCTTAGCAAATTTACAACACAAATGGATGGGTCTAGACCTGCGATTGGGTCAAATTTCGTCGAATTCTGAGAACGTTCAAAATTTAGTTGTTTTGCACGGTTTTATTAAACAAAGTTTGTTTCCCTTTTATACTAACTTGTAATTATTATTACGTTTAGCAAATTTACAACACAAATGCTTGGGTCTAGACCAACGTTTGGGTCAAGTTTCGTCGAATTCTGAAAACGTTGAAAATTTAGCTATTTTGCACAGTTTTATTGAAGCAAGTTGGTTTCCCTTTTTACACTAACTTGTAGTTATTATTACGCTTAGCAAATTTACAACACAAATGGATGGGTCTAGACCTGCGATTGGGTCAAATTTCGTCGAATTCTGAGAACGTTCAAAATTTAGTTGTTTTGCACGGTTTTATTAAACAAAGTTTGTTTCCCTTTTATACTAACTTGTAATTATTATTACGTTTAGCAAATTTACAACACAAATGCTTGGGTCTAGACCAACGTTTGGGTCAAGTTTCGTCGAATTCTGAGAACGTTGAAAATTTAGCTATTTTGCACGGTTTTATTGAAGCAAGTTTGTTTCCCTTTTTACACTAACTTGTAGTTGTTATTACGCTTAGAAAATTTACAACACAAATGGATGGGTCTAGACCTGCGATTGGGTCAAATTTCGTCGAATTCTGAGAACGTTCAAAATTTAGTTGTTTTGCACGGTTTTATTAAACAAAGTTTGTTTTCCTTTTATACTATCTTGTAATTATTATTACGTTTAGAAAATTTACAACACAAATGCTTGGGTCTAGAAGAACGTTTGGGTCAAGTTTCGTTGAATTCTGAGAACGTTGAAAATTTAGCTATTTTGCACGATTTTATTGAAGCAAGTTTGTTTCCCTTTTTATACGAACTTGTAGTTATTATTACGCTTAGCAAATTTACAACACAAATGGATGGGTCTAGACCTGCGATTGGGTCAAGTTTCGTCGAATTCTGAGAACGTTCAAAAGTTAGCTGTTTTGCACGGTTTTATTAAAGCAAGTTTGTTTTCCTTTTATACTAGCTTTTAGTTATTATTACGCTTAGAAAAATTAACACACAAATGTTTGGGTCTAAACCATCGTTTGGGACAGGTTTCGTCGAATTCTGATAACGTTCAAAATTTAGCTGTTTTGCACGGTTTTATTAAAGCAAGTTTGTTTCCCTTTTATACTAACTTGTAGTTCTTATTACGCTTAGGCAATTTAACACACAAATTCTTGGGTCTAGACATACGTTTGGGTCAAGTTTCATCGAATTCTGAAAATGTTCAAAATTTAGCAGTTTTGCACGGTTTTATTAAAACAAGTTTGTTTCCCTTTTATACTAACTTGTAGTTATTATTACGCTTAGCAAATTTACCAAACAAATGCTTGGGTCTAGACCAACGTTTGGGACAGGTTTCGTCGAATTCTGATAACGTTCAAAATTTAGCTGTTTTGCACGGTTTTATTAAAGCAAGTTTGTTTCCCTTTTATACTAACTTGTAGTTATTATTACGCTTAGCAAATGTATAACACAAATGCTTGGGTCTAGATCTACGTTTGGGTCAAGTTTCGTAAAATTTTGAGAACGATCAAAATTTTGTTGTTCTGCACAGTTTTTTTAAACCAAGTTTGTTTCCCTTTTATACTAACTCGTAGTTCTTATTACGCTTAGGCAATTTAACATACAAATTCTTGGGTCTAGACATACGTTTGGGTCAAGTTTCATCGAACTGTAAGAATGCTCAAAATTTAGTTGTTTTACACGGTTTTATTAAGACAAGTTTGTTTTCATTTTATACTAACTTGTAGGTATTATTACGCTTCGAAAATTTACCACACATATTCTTGGGTCTAGACCAACGATGGGGTTATGTTTCGTCGAATTCTATGAACGTTCAAAAGTTAACTATTTTGCACGGTTTTATTAAAACAAGTTTGTTTCCCTTTTATACTAACTTGTAGTTATTATTACGCTTAGAAAATTTAAGACACAAACTATTGGGTCTAGACCTACGTTTGGGTCAAGTTTCGTCAAATTCTGAGAATGCTAAAATTTTAGTTGTTTTGCACGATTTTATTAAAACAAGTTTGTTTCCCTTTTATACTAACTTGTAGTTATTATTACGGTTAGCAAATTTACCACACAAATGCTTGGGTCTAGACCAACGTTTGGGACAGGTTTCGTCGAATTCTGAGAACGTTCAAAATGTAGCTGTTTTGCACGGTTTTATTAAAGCAAGTTTGTTTCCCTTTTATACTAACTTGTAGTTATTATTACGCTTAGCAAATTTACCAAACAAATGCTTGGGTCTAGACCAACGTTTGGGACAGGTTTCGTCGAATTCTGATAACGTTCAAAATTTAGCTGTTTTGCACGGTTTTATTGAAGCAAGTTTGTTTCCCTTTTTATACGAACTTGTAGTTATTATTACGCTTAGCAAATTTACAACACAAATGGATGGGTCTAGACCTGCGATTGGGTCAAGTTTCGTCGAATTCTGAGAACGTTCAAAAGTTAGCTGTTTTGCACGGTTTTATTAAAGCAAGTTTGTTTTCCTTTTATACTAGCTTTTAGTTATTATTACGCTTAGAAAAATTAACACACAAATGTTTGGGTCTAAACCATCGTTTGGGACAGGTTTCGTCGAATTCTGATAACGTTCAAAATTTAGCTGTTTTGCACGGTTTTATTAAAGCAAGTTTGTTTCCCTTTTATACTAACTTGTAGTTCTTATTACGCTTAGCAAATTTAACACACAAATTCTTGGGTCTAGACATACGTTTGGGTCAAGTTTCATCGAATTCTGAAAATGTTCAAAATTTAGCAGTTTTGCACGGTTTTATTAAAACAAGTTTGTTTCCCTTTTATACTAACTTGTAGTTATTATTACGCTTAGCAAATTTACCAAACAAATGCTTGGGTCTAGACCAACGTTTGGGACAGGTTTCGTCGAATTCTGATAACGTTCAAAATTTAGCTGTTTTGCACGGTTTTATTAAAGCAAGTTTGTTTCCCTTTTATACTAACTTGTAGTTATTATTACGCTTAGCAAATGTATAACACAAATGCTTGGGTCTAGATCTACGTTTGGGTCAAGTTTCGTAAAATTTTGAGAACGATCAAAATTTTGTTGTTCTGCACAGTTTTTTTAAACCAAGTTTGTTTCCCTTTTATAATAACTCGTAGTTCTTATTACACTTTGGCAATTTAAGACACAAATTCTTGGGTCTAGACATACGTTTGGGTCAAGTTTCATCGAATTGTAATAATGCTCAAAATTTAGCTATTTTACACGGTTTTATTAAGACAAGTTTGTTTTCATTTTATACTAACTTGTAGGTATTATTACGCTTCGAAAATTTACCACACATATTCTTGGGTCTAGACCAACGATGGGGTCATGTTTCGTCGTATTCTATGAACGTTCAAAAGTTAACTATTTTGCACGGTTTTATTAAAACAAGTTTTTTTCCCTTTTATACTAACTTGTAGTTATTATTACGCTTAGAAAATTACCACACTAATGCTTGGGTTTAGACCAACGTTCGGGACAGATTTCGTCGAATTCTGAGAACGTTCAAAATTTAGCTGTTTTGCACTGTTTTATTAATGCAAGTTTGTTTCTCTTTTATACTAACTTGTAGTCATTATTACGTTTAGCAAATTTACAACACAAATGGATGGGTCTAGACCTGCTATTCGATCAAGTTTTGTTGAATTCTGAGAACGTTCAAAAGTTAGCTGCTTTGCACGGTTTTATTAAAACAAGTTTATTTCCCTTTTATACTAACTTGTAGTTATTATTATGCGTAGAAAATTTAACACACATACTCTTGGGTCTAGACCTACGTTTGGGTCAAGTTTCGTCAAATTCTGAGAATGCTCAAATTTTAGTTGTTTTGCACGGTTTATTAAAACAAGTTTGTTTCCCTTTTGTACTAACTTATAGTTATTATTACGCCTAGCAAATTTACAACACAAATGCTTGGGTCTAGACCAACGTTTGGGTCAAGTTTCGTCGAATTCTGAGAACGTTCAAAATTTAGTTGTTTTGCACGGTTTTATTAAACAAAGTTTATTTCCCTTTTATACTAACTTGTAATTATTATTACGTTTAGTAAATTTACAACACAAATGCTTGGGTCTAGACCAACATTTGGTTCAAGTTTCGTCGAATTCTGAGAACGTTGAAAATTTAGCTATTTTGCACGGTTTTATTGAAGCAAGTTTGTTTCCCTTTTTACACTAACTTGTAGTTATTATTACGCTTAGCAAATTTACAACACAAATGGATGGGTCTAGACCTGCGATTGGGTCAAATTTCGTCGAATTCTGAGAACGTTCAAAATTTAGTTGTTTTGCACGGTTTTATTAAACAAAGTTTATTTTCCTTTTATACTAATTTGTAATTATTATTACGTTTAGCAAATTTACAACACAAATGCTTGGGTCTAGACCAACATTTGGGTCAAGTTTCGTCGAATTCTGAGAACGTTGAAAATTTAGCTATTTTGCACGGTTTTATTGAAGCAAGTTTGTTTCCCTTTTTACACTAACTTGTAGTTATTATTACGCTTAGCAAATTTACAACACAAATGGATGGGTCTAGACCTGCGATTGGGTCAAATTTCGTCGAATTCTGAGAACGTTCAAAATTTAGTTGTTTTGCACGGTTTTATTAAACCAAGTTTGTTTCCCTTTTATACTAACTTGTAATTATTATTACGTTTAGCAAATTTACAACACAAATGCTTGGGTCTAGACCAACGTTTGGGTCAAGTTTCGTCGAATTCTGAGAACGTTGAAAATTTAGCTATTTTGCACGGTTTTATTGAAGCAAGTTTGTTTCCCTTTTTACACTAACTTGTAGTTATTATTACGCTTAGCAAATTTACAACACAAATGGATGGGTCTAGACCTGCGATTGGGTCAAATTTCGTCGAATTCTGAGAACGTTGAAAATTTAGTTGTTTTGTACGGTTTTATTAAACAAAGTTTGTTTCCCTTTTATACTAACTTGTAATTATTATTACGTTTAGCAAATTTACAACACAAATGCTTGGGTCTGGCCAACGTTTGGGTCAAGTTTCGTCGAATTCTGAGAACGTTGAAAATTTAGCTATTTTGCACGATTTTATTGAAGCAAGTTTGTTTCCCTTTTTATACGAACTTGTAGTTATTATTACGCTTAGCAAATTTACAACACAAATGGATGGGTCTAGACCTGCGATTGGGTCAAGTTTCGTCGTATTCTGAGAACGTTCAAAAGTTAGCTGTTTTGCACGGTTTTATTAAAGCAAGTTTGTTTTACTTTTATACTAGCTTTTAGTTATTATTACGCTTAGAAAAATTAACACACAAATGTTTGGGTCTAGACCATCGTTTGGGACAGGTTTCGTCGAATTCTGATAACGTTCAAAATTTAGCTGTTTTGCACGGTTTTATTAAAGCAAGTTTGTTTCCCTTTTATACTAACTTGTAGTTCTTATTACGCTTAGGCAATTTAACACACAAATTCTTGGGTCTAGACATACGTTTGGGTCAAGTTTCATCGAATTCTGAAAACGTTCAAAATTTAGCAGTTTTGCACGGTTTTTTTAAAACAAGTTTGTTTCCCTTTTATACTAACTTGTAGTTATTATTACGGTTAGCAAATTTACCACACAAATGCTTGGGTCTAGACCAACGTTTGGGACAGGTTTCGTCGAATTCTGAGAACGTTCAAAATTTAGCTGTTTTGCACGGGTTCTATTAAAGCAAGTTTGTTTCCCTTTTATACTAACTTGTAGTTATTATTACGCTTAGCAAATGTATAACACAAATGCTTGGGTCTAGATCTACGTTTGGGTCAAGTTTCGTAAAATTTTGAGAACGATCAAAATTTTGTTGTTCTGCACAGTTTTTTTAAACCAAGTTTGTTTCCCTTTTATACTAACTCGTAGTTCTTATTACGCTTAGGCAAGTTAACACACAAATTCTTGGGTCTAGACATACGTTTGGGTCAAATTTCATCGAATTGTAAGAATGCTCAAAATTTAGCTGTTTTACACGGTTTTATTAAGACAAGTTTGTTTTCATTTTATACTAACTTGTAGGTATTATTACGCTTCGGAAATTTACCACACATATTCTTGGGTCTAGACCAACGATGGGGTCATGTTTCGTCGAATTCTATGAACGTTCAAAAGTTAACTATTTTGCACGGTTTTATTAAAACAAGTTTGTTCCCTTTTATACTAACTTGTAGTTATTATTACGCTTAGAAAATTACCACACTAATGCTTGGGTTTAGACCAACGTTCGGGACAGATTTCGTCGAATTCTGAGAACGTTCAAAATTTAGCTGTTTTGCACTGTTTTATTAATGCAAGTTTGTTTCTCTTTTATACTAACTTGTAGTCATTATTACGTTTAGCAAATTTACAACACAAATGGATGGGTCTAGACCTGCTATTCGATCAAGTTTTGTTGAATTCTGAGAACGTTCAAAAGTTAGCTGCTTTGCACGGTTTTATTAAAACAAGTTTGTTTCCCTTTTATACTAACTTGTAGTTATTATTATGCGTAGAAAATTTAACACACATACTCTTGGGTCTAGACCTACGTTTGGGTCAAGTTTCGTCAAATTCTGAGAATGCTCAAATTTTAGTTGTTTTGCACGGTTTTATTAAAACAAGTTTGTTTCCCTTTTGTACTAACTTATAGTTATTATTACGCCTAGCAAATTTACAACAGAAATGCTTGGTATAGACCAACATTTGGTTCAAGTTTCGTCGAATTCTGAGAACGTTGAAAATTTAGCTATTTTGCACGGTTTTATTGAAGAAAGTTTGTTTCCCTTTTTACACTAACTTGTAGTTATTATTACGCTTAGCAAATTTACAACACAAATGGATGGGTCTAGACCTGCGATTGGGTCAAATTTCGTCGAATTCTGAGAACGTTCAAAATTTAGTTGTTTTGCACGGTTTTATTAAACAAAGTTTGTTTCCCTTTTATACTAACTTGTAATTATTATTACGTTTAGCAAATTTACAACACAAATGCTTGGGTCTAGACCAACGTTTGGGTCAAGTTTCGTCGAATTCTGAGAACGTTGAAAATTTAGCTATTTTGCACAGTTTTATTGAAGCAAGTTTGTTTCCCTTTTTACACTAACTTGTAGTTATTATTACGCTTAGCAAATTTACAACACAAATGGATGGGTCTAGACCTGCGATTGGGTCAAATTTCGTCGAATTCTGAGAACGTTCAAAATTTAGTTGTTTTGTACGGTTTTATTAAACAAAGTTTGTTTCCCTCTTATACTAACTTGTAATTATTATTACGTTTAGCAAATTTACAACACAAATGCTTGGGTCTAGACCAACGTTTGGGTCAAGTTTCGTCGAATTCTGAGAACGTTGAAAATTTAGCTATTTTGCACGGTTTTATTGAAGCAAGTTTGTTTCCCTTTTTACACTAACTTGTAGTTATTATTACGCTTAGAAAATTTACAACACAAATGGATGGGTCTAGACCTGCGATTGGGTCAAATTTCGTCGAATTCTGAGAACGTTCAAAATTTAGTTGTTTTGCACGGTTTTATTAAACAAAGTTTGTTTTCCTTTTATACTAACTTGTAATTATTATTACGTTTAGAAAATTTACAACACAAATGCTTGGGTCTAGAAGAACGTTTGGGTCAAGTTTCGTCGAATTCTGAGAACGTTGAAAATTTAGCTATTTTGCACGATTTTATTGAAGCAAGTTTGTTTCCCTTTTTATACGAACTTGTAGTTATTATTACGCTTAGCAAATTTACAACACAAATGGATGGGTCTAGACCTGCGATTGGGTCAAGTTTCGTCGAATTCTGAGAACGTTCAAAAGTTAGCTGTTTTGCACGGTTTTATTAAAGCAAGTTTGTTTTCCTTTTATACTAGCTTTTAGTTATTATTACGCTTAGAAAAATTAACACACAAATGTTTGGGTCTAAACCATCGTTTGGGACAGGTTTCGTCGAATTCTGATAACGTTCAAAATTTAGCTGTTTTGCACGGTTTTATTAAAGCAAGTTTGTTTCCCTTTTATACTAACTTGTAGTTCTTATTACGCTTAGGCAATTTAACACACAAATTCTTGGGTCTAGACATACGTTTGGGTCAAGTTTCATCGAATTCTGAAAATGTTCAAAATTTAGCAGTTTTGCACGGTTTTATTAAAACAAGTTTGTTTCCCTTTTATACTAACTTGTAGTTATTATTACGCTTAGCAAATTTACCAAACAAATGCTTGGGTCTAGACCAACGTTTGGGACAGGTTTCGTCGAATTCTGATAACGTTCAAAATTTAGCTGTTTTGCACGGTTTTATTAAAGCAAGTTTGTTTCTCTTTTATACTAACTTGTAGTTATTATTACGCTTAGCAAATGTATAACACAAATGCTTGGGTCTAGATCTACGTTTGGGTCAAGTTTCGTAAAATTTTGAGAACGATCAAAATTTTGTTGTTCTGCACAGTTTTTTTAAACCAAGTTTGTTTCCCTTTTATAATAACTCGTAGTTCTTATTACACTTAGGCAATTTAAGACACAAATTCTTGGGTCTAGACATACGTTTGGGTCAAGTTTCATCGAATTGTAAGAATGCTCAAAATTTAGCTGTTTTACACGGTTTTATTAAGACAAGTTTGTTTTCATTTTATACTAACTTGTAGGTATTATTACGCTTCGAAAATTTACCACACATATTCTTGGGTCTAGACCAACGATGGGGTCATGTTTCGTCGTATTCTATGAACGTTCAAAAGTTAACTATTTTGCACGGTTTTATTAAAACAAGTTTTTTTCCCTTTTATACTAACTTGTAGTTATTATTACGCTTAGAAAATTACCACACTAATGCTTGGGTTTAGACCAACGTTCGGGACAGATTTCGTCGAATTCTGAGAACGTTCAAAATTTAGCTGTTTTGCACTGTTTTATTAATGCAAGTTTGTTTCTCTTTTATACTAACTTGTAGTCATTATTACGTTTAGCAAATTTACAACACAAATGGATGGGTCTAGACCTGCTATTCGATCAAGTTTTGTTGAATTCTGAGAACGTTCAAAAGTTAGCTGCTTTGCACGGTTTTATTAAAACAAGTTTATTTCCCTTTTATACTAACTTGTAGTTATTATTATGCGTAGAAAATTTAACACACATACTCTTGGGTCTAGACCTACGTTTGGGTCAAGTTTCGTCAAATTCTGAGAATGCTCAAATTTTAGTTGTTTTGCACGGTTTATTAAAACAAGTTTGTTTCCCTTTTGTACTAACTTATAGTTATTATTACGCCTAGCAAATTTACAACACAAATGCTTGGGTCTAGACCAACGTTTGGGTCAAGTTTCGTCGAATTCTGAGAACGTTCAAAATTTAGTTGTTTTGCACGGTTTTATTAAACAAAGTTTATTTCCCTTTTATACTAACTTGTAATTATTATTACGTTTAGTAAATTTACAACACAAATGCTTGGGTCTAGACCAACATTTGGTTCAAGTTTCGTCGAATTCTGAGAACGTTGAAAATTTAGCTATTTTGCACGGTTTTATTGAAGCAAGTTTGTTTCCCTTTTTACACTAACTTGTAGTTATTATTACGCTTAGCAAATTTACAACACAAATGGATGGGTCTAGACCTGCGATTGGGTCAAATTTCGTCGAATTCTGAGAACGTTCAAAATTTAGTTGTTTTGCACGGTTTTATTAAACCAAGTTTGTTTCCCTTTTATACTAACTTGTAATTATTATTACGTTTAGCAAATTTACAACACAAATGCTTGGGTCTAGACCAACGTTTGGGTCAAGTTTCGTCGAATTCTGAGAACGTTGAAAATTTAGCTATTTTGCACGGTTTTATTGAAGCAAGTTTGTTTCCCTTTTTACACTAACTTGTAGTTATTATTACGCTTAGCAAATTTACAACACAAATGGATGGGTCTAGACCTGCGATTGGGTCAAATTTCGTCGAATTCTGAGAACGTTGAAAATTTAGTTGTTTTGTACGGTTTTATTAAACAAAGTTTGTTTCCCTTTTATACTAACTTGTAATTATTATTACGTTTAGCAAATTTACAACACAAATGCTTGGGTCTGGCCAACGTTTGGGTCAAGTTTCGTCGAATTCTGAGAACGTTGAAAATTTAGCTATTTTGCACGATTTTATTGAAGCAAGTTTGTTTCCCTTTTTATACGAACTTGTAGTTATTATTACGCTTAGCAAATTTACAACACAAATGGATGGGTCTAGACCTGCGATTGGGTCAAGTTTCGTCGTATTCTGAGAACGTTCAAAAGTTAGCTGTTTTGCACGGTTTTATTAAAGCAAGTTTGTTTTACTTTTATACTAGCTTTTAGTTATTATTACGCTTAGAAAAATTAACACACAAATGTTTGGGTCTAGACCATCGTTTGGGACAGGTTTCGTCGAATTCTGATAACGTTCAAAATTTAGCTGTTTTGCACGGTTTTATTAAAGCAAGTTTGTTTCCCTTTTATACTAACTTGTAGTTCTTATTACGCTTAGGCAATTTAACACACAAATTCTTGGGTCTAGACATACGTTTGGGTCAAGTTTCATCGAATTCTGAAAACGTTCAAAATTTAGCAGTTTTGCACGGTTTTTTTAAAACAAGTTTGTTTCCCTTTTATACTAACTTGTAGTTATTATTACGGTTAGCAAATTTACCACACAAATGCTTGGGTCTAGACCAACGTTTGGGACAGGTTTCGTCGAATTCTGAGAACGTTCAAAATTTAGCTGTTTTGCACGGTTCTATTAAAGCAAGTTTGTTTCCCTTTTATACTAACTTGTAGTTATTATTACGCTTAGCAAATGTATAACACAAATGCTTGGGTCTAGATCTACGTTTGGGTCAAGTTTCGTAAAATTTTGAGAACGATCAAAATTTTGTTGTTCTGCACAGTTTTTTTAAACCAAGTTTGTTTCCCTTTTATACTAACTCGTAGTTCTTATTACGCTTAGGCAATTTAACACACAAATTCTTGGGTCTAGACATACGTTTGGGTCAAGTTTCATCGAATTGTAAGAATGCTCAAAATTTAGCTGTTTTACACGGTTTTATTAAGACAAGTTTGTTTTCATTTTATACTAACTTGTAGGTATTATTACGCTTCGTAAATTTACCACACATATTCTTGGGTCTAGACCAACGATGGGGTCATGTTTCGTCGAATTCTATGAACGTTCAAAAGTTAACTATTTTGCACGGTTTTATTAAAACAAGTTTGTTTCCCTTTTATACTAACTTGTAGTTATTATTACGCTTAGAAAATTACCACACTAATGCTTGGGTTTAGACCAACGTTCGGGACAGATTTCGTCGAATTCTGAGAACGTTCAAAATTTAGCTGTTTTGCACTGTTTTATTAATGCAAGTTTGTTTCTCTTTTATACTAACTTGTAGTCATTATTACGTTTAGCAAATTTACAACACAAATGGATGGGTCTAGACCTGCTATTCGATCAAGTTTTGTTGAATTCTGAGAACGTTCAAAAGTTAGCTGCTTTGCACGGTTTTATTCAAACAAGTTTGTTTCCCTTTTATACTAACTTGTAGTTATTATTATGCGTAGAAAATTTAACACACATACTCTTGGGTCTAGACCTACGTTTGGGTCAAGTTTCGTCAAATTCTGAGAATGCTCAAATTTTAGTTGTTTTGCACGGTTTTATTAAAACAAGTTTGTTTCCCTTTTGTACTAACTTATAGTTATTATTACGCCTAGCAAATTTACAACAGAAATGCTTGGTCTAGACCAACATTTGGTTCAAGTTTCGTCGAATTCTGAGAACGTTGAAAATTTAGCTATTTTGCACGGTTTTATTGAAGAAAGTTTGTTTCCCTTTTTACACTAACTTGTAGTTATTATTACGCTTAGCAAATTTACAACACAAATGGATGGGTCTAGACCTGCGATTGGGTCAAATTTCGTCGAATTCTGAGAACGTTCAAAATTTAGTTGTTTTGCACGGTTTTATTAAACAAAGTTTGTTTCCCTTTTATACTAACTTGTAATTATTATTACGTTTAGCAAATTTACAACACAAATGCTTGGGTCTAGACCAACGTTTGGGTCAAGTTTCGTCGAATTCTGAGAACGTTGAAAATTTAGCTATTTTGCACAGTTTTATTGAAGCAAGTTTGTTTCCCTTTTTACACTAACTTGTAGTTATTATTACGCTTAGCAAATTTACAACACAAATGGATGGGTCTAGACCTGCGATTGGGTCAAATTTCGTCGAATTCTGAGAACGTTCAAAATTTAGTTGTTTTGTACGGTTTTATTAAACAAAGTTTGTTTCCCTCTTATACTAACTTGTAATTATTATTACGTTTAGCAAATTTACAACACAAATGCTTGGGTCTAGACCAACGTTTGGGTCAAGTTTCGTCGAATTCTGAGAACGTTGAAAATTTAGCTATTTTGCACGGTTTTATTGAAGCAAGTTTGTTTCCCTTTTTACACTAACTTGTAGTTATTATTACGCTTAGAAAATTTACAACACAAATGGATGGGTCTAGACCTGCGATTGGGTCAAATTTCGTCGAATTCTGAGAACGTTCAAAATTTAGTTGTTTTGCACGGTTTTATTAAACAAAGTTTGTTTTCCTTTTATACTAACTTGTAATTATTATTACGTTTAGAAAATTTACAACACAAATGCTTGGGTCTAGAAGAACGTTTGGGTCAAGTTTCGTCGAATTCTGAGAACGTTGAAAATTTAGCTATTTTGCACGATTTTATTGAAGCAAGTTTGTTTCCCTTTTTATACGAACTTGTAGTTATTATTACGCTTAGCAAATTTACAACACAAATGGATGGGTCTAGACCTGCGATTGGGTCAAGTTTCGTCGAATTCTGAGAACGTTCAAAAGTTAGCTGTTTTGCACGGTTTTATTAAAGCAAGTTTGTTTTCCTTTTATACTAGCTTTTAGTTATTATTACGCTTAGAAAAATTAACACACAAATGTTTGGGTCTAAACCATCGTTTGGGACAGGTTTCGTCGAATTCTGATAACGTTCAAAATTTAGCTGTTTTGCACGGTTTTATTAAAGCAAGTTTGTTTCCCTTTTATACTAACTTGTAGTTCTTATTACGCTTAGGCAATTTAACACACAAATTCTTGGGTCTAGACATACGTTTGGGTCAAGTTTCATCGAATTCTGAAAATGTTCAAAATTTAGCAGTTTTGCACGGTTTTATTAAAACAAGTTTGTTTCCCTTTTATACTAACTTGTAGTTATTATTACGCTTAGCAAATTTACCAAACAAATGCTTGGGTCTAGACCAACGTTTGGGACAGGTTTCGTCGAATTCTGATAACGTTCAAAATTTAGCTGTTTTGCACGGTTTTATTAAAGCAAGTTTGTTTCTCTTTTATACTAACTTGTAGTTATTATTACGCTTAGCAAATGTATAACACAAATGCTTGGGTCTAGATCTACGTTTGGGTCAAGTTTCGTAAAATTTTGAGAACGATCAAAATTTTGTTGTTCTGCACAGTTTTTTTAAACCAAGTTTGTTTCCCTTTTATAATAACTCGTAGTTCTTATTACACTTAGGCAATTTAAGACACAAATTCTTGGGTCTAGACATACGTTTGGGTCAAGTTTCATCGAATTGTAAGAATGCTCAAAATTTAGCTGTTTTACACGGTTTTATTAAGACAAGTTTGTTTTCATTTTATACTAACTTGTAGGTATTATTACGCTTCGAAAATTTACCACACATATTCTTGGGTCTAGACCAACGATGGGGTCATGTTTCGTCGAATTCTATGAACGTTCAAAAGTTAACTATTTTGCACGGTTTTATTAAAACAAGTTTTTTTCCCTTTTATACTAACTTGTAGTTATTATTACGCTTAGAAAATTACCACACTAATGCTTGGGTTTAGACCAACGTTCGGGACAGATTTCGTCGAATTCTGAGAACGTTCAAAATTTAGCTGTTTTGCACTGTTTTATTAATGCAAGTTTGTTTCTCTTTTATACTAACTTGTAGTCATTATTACGTTTAGCAAATTTACAACACAAATGGATGGGTCTAGACCTGCTATTGGATCAAGTTTTGTTGTATTCTGAGAACGTTCAAAAGTTAGCTGTTTTGCACGGTTTTATTAAAACAAGTTTGTTTCCCTTTTATACTAACTTGTAGTTATTATTACGCTTAGAAAATTTAAGACACAAACTATTGGGTCTAGACCTACGTTTGGGTCAAATTTCGTCAAATTCTGAGAATGCTCAAATTTTAGTTGTTTTGCACGGTTTTATTAAAACAAGTTTGTTTCCTTTTTATACTAACTTATAGTTATTATTACGCTTAGCAAATTTACAACACAAATGCTTGGGTCTAGACCAACGTTTGGGTCAAGTTTCGTCGAATTCTGAGAACGTTCAAAATTTAGTTGTTTTGCACGGTTTTATTAAACAAAGTTTATTTCCCTTTTATACTAACTTGTAATTATTATTACGTTTAGCAAATTTACAACACAACTACTTGGGTCTAGACCAACATTTGGGTCAAGTTTCGTCGAATTCTGAGAACGTTGAAAATTTAGCTATTTTGCACGATTTTATTGAAGCAAGTTTGTTTCCCTTTTTACACTAACTTGTAGTTATTATTACGCTTAGAAAATTTACAACACAAATGGATGGGTCTAGACCTGCGATTGGGTCAAATTTCGTCGAATTCTGAGAACGTTCAAAATTTAGTTGTTTTGCACGGTTTTATTAAACAAAGTTTGTTTTCCTTTTATACTAACTTGTAATTATTATTACGTTTAGAAAATTTACAACACAAATGCTTGGGTCTAGAAGAACGTTTGGGTCAAGTTTCGTCGAATTCTGAGAACGTTCAAAATTTAGCTATTTTGCACGATTTTATTGAAGCAAGTTTGTTTCCCTTTTTATACGAACTTGTAGTTATTATTACGCTTAGCAAATTTACAACACAAATGGATGGGTCTAGACCTGCGATTGGGTCAAGTTTCGTCGAATTCTGAGAACGTTCAAAAGTTAGCTGTTTTGCACGGTTTTATTAAAGCAAGTTTGTTTTCCTTTTATACTAGCTTTTAGTTATTATTACGCTTAGAAAAATTAACACACAAATGTTTGGGTCTAAACCATCGTTTGGGACAGGTTTCGTCGAATTCTGATAACGTTCAAAATTTAGCTGTTTTGCACGGTTTTATTAAAGCAAGTTTGTTTCCCTTTTATACTAACTTGTAGTTCTTATTACGCTTAGGCAATTTAACACACAAATTCTTGGGTCTAGACATACGTTTGGGTCAAGTTTCATCAAATTCTGAAAATGTTCAAAATTTAGCAGTTTTGCACGGTTTTATTAAAACAAGTTTGTTTCCCTTTTATACTAACTTGTAGTTATTATTACGCTTAGCAAATTTACCAAACAAATGCTTGGGTCTAGACCAACGTTTGGGACAGGTTTCGTCGAATTCTGATAACGTTCAAAATTTAGCTGTTTTGCACGGTTTTATTAAAGCAAGTTTGTTTCCCTTTTATACTAACTTGTAGTTATTATTACGCTTAGCAAATGTATAACACAAATGCTTGGGTCTAGATCTACGTTTGGGTCAAGTTTCGTAAAATTTTGAGAACGATCAAAATTTTGTTGTTCTGCACAGTTTTTTTAAACCAAGTTTGTTTCCCTTTTATAATAACTCGTAGTTCTTATTACACTTTGGCAATTTAAGACACAAATTCTTGGGTCTAGACATACGTTTGGGTCAAGTTTCATCGAATTGTAAGAATGCTCAAAATTTAGCTATTTTACACGGTTTTATTAAGACAAGTTTGTTTTCATTTTATACTAACTTGTAGGTATTATTACGCTTCGAAAATTTACCACACATATTCTTGGGTCTAGACCAACGATGGGGTCATGTTTCGTCGTATTCTATGAACGTTCAAAAGTTAACTATTTTGCACGGTTTTATTAAAACAAGTTTTTTTCCCTTTTATACTAACTTGTAGTTATTATTACGCTTAGAAAATTACCACACTAATGCTTGGGTTTAGACCAACGTTCGGGACAGATTTCGTCGAATTCTGAGAACGTTCAAAATTTAGCTGTTTTGCACTGTTTTATTAATGCAAGTTTGTTTGTCTTTTATACTAACTTGTAGTCATTATTACGTTTAGCAAATTTACAACACAAATGGATGGGTCTAGACCTGCTATTCGATCAAGTTTTGTTGAATTCTGAGAACGTTCAAAAGTTAGCTGCTTTGCACGGTTTTATTAAAACAAGTTTATTTCCCTTTTATACTAACTTGTAGTTATTATTATGCGTAGAAAATTTAACACACATACTCTTGGGTCTAGACCTACGTTTGGGTCAAGTTTCGTCAAATTCTGAGAATGCTCAAATTTTAGTTGTTTTGCACGGTTTATTAAAACAAGTTTGTTTCCCTTTTGTACTAACTTATAGTTATTATTACGCCTAGCAAATTTACAACACAAATGCTTGGGTCTAGACCAACGTTTGGGTCAAGTTTCGTCGAATTCTGAGAACGTTCAAAATTTAGTTGTGTTGCACGGTTTTATTAAACAAAGTTTATTTCCCTTTTATACTAACTTGTAATTATTATTACGTTTAGTAAATTTACAACACAAATGCTTGGGTCTAGACCAACATTTGGTTCAAGTTTCGTCGAATTCTGAGAACGTTGAAAATTTAGCTATTTTGCACGGTTTTATTGAAGCAAGTTTGTTTCCCTTTTTACACTAACTTGTAGTTATTATTACGCTTAGCAAATTTACAACACAAATGGATGGGTCTAGACCTGCGATTGGGTCAAATTTCGTCGAATTCTGAGAACGTTCAAAATTTAGTTGTTTTGCACGGTTTTATTAAACTAAGTTTATTTTCCTTTTATACTAACTTGTAATTATTATTACGTTTAGCAAATTTACAACACAAATGCTTGGGTCTAGACCAACATTTGGGTCAAGTTTCGTCGAATTCTGAGAACGTTGAAAATTTAGCTATTTTGCACGGTTTTATTGAAGCAAGTTTGTTTCCCTTTTTACACTAACTTGTAGTTATTATTACGCTTAGCAAATTTACAACACAAATGGATGGGTCTAGACCTGCGATTGGGTCAAATTTCGTCGAATTCTGAGAACGTTCAAAATTTAGTTGTTTTGCACGGTTTTATTAAACCAAGTTTGTTTCCCTTTTATACTAACTTGTAATTATTATTACGTTTAGCAAATTTACAACACAAATGCTTGGGTCTAGACCAACGTTTGGGTCAAGTTTCGTCGAATTCTGAGAACGTTGAAAATTTAGCTATTTTGCACGGTTTTATTGAAGCAAGTTTGTTTCCCTTTTTACACTAACTTGTAGTTATTATTACGCTTAGCAAATTTACAACACAAATGGATGGGTCTAGACCTGCGATTGGGTCAAATTTCGTCGAATTCTGAGAACGTTGAAAATTTAGTTGTTTTGTACGGTTTTATTAAACAAAGTTTGTTTCCCTTTTATACTAACTTGTAATTATTATTACGTTTAGCAAATTTACAACACAAATGCTTGGGTCTGGCCAACGTTTGGGTCAAGTTTCGTCGAATTCTGAGAACGTTGAAAATTTAGCTATTTTGCACGATTTTATTGAAGCAAGTTTGTTTCCCTTTTTATACGAACTTGTAGTTATTATTACGCTTAGCAAATTTACAACACAAATGGATGGGTCTAGACCTGCGATTGGGTCAAGTTTCGTCGTATTCTGAGAACGTTCAAAAGTTAGCTGTTTTGCACGGTTTTATTAAAGCAAGTTTGTTTTACTTTTATACTAGCTTTTAGTTATTATTACGCTTAGAAAAATTAACACACAAATGTTTGGGTCTAGACCATCGTTTGGGACAGGTTTCGTCGAATTCTGATAACGTTCAAAATTTAGCTGTTTTGCACGGTTTTATTAAAGCAAGTTTGTTTCCCTTTTATACTAACTTGTAGTTCTTATTACGCTTAGGCAATTTAACACACAAATTCTTGGGTCTAGACATACGTTTGGGTCAAGTTTCATCGAATTCTGAAAACGTTCAAAATTTAGCAGTTTTGCACGGTTTTTTTAAAACAAGTTTGTTTCCCTTTTATACTAACTTGTAGTTATTATTACGGTTAGCAAATTTACCACACAAATGCTTGGGTCTAGACCAACGTTTGGGACAGGTTTCGTCGAATTCTGAGAACGTTCAAAATTTAGCTGTTTTGCACGGTTCTATTAAAGCAAGTTTGTTTCCCTTTTATACTAACTTGTAGTTATTATTACGCTTAGCAAATGTATAACACAAATGCTTGGGTCTAGATCTACGTTTGGGTCAAGTTTCGTAAAATTTTGAGAACGATCAAAATTTTGTTGTTCTGCACAGTTTTTTTAAACCAAGTTTGTTTCCCTTTTATACTAACTCGTAGTTCTTATTACGCTTAGGCAATTTAACACACAAATTCTTGGGTCTAGACATACGTTTGGGTCAAGTTTCATCGAATTGTAAGAATGCTCAAAATTTAGCTGTTTTACACGGTTTTATTAAGACAAGTTTGTTTTCATTTTATACTAACTTGTAGGTATTATTACGCTTCGTAAATTTACCACACATATTCTTGGGTCTAGACCAACGATGGGGTCATGTTTCGTCGAATTCTATGAACGTTCAAAAGTTAACTATTTTGCACGGTTTTATTAAAACAAGTTTGTTTCCCTTTTATACTAACTTGTAGTTATTATTACGCTTAGAAAATTACCACACTAATGCTTGGGTTTAGACCAACGTTCGGGACAGATTTCGTCGAATTCTGAGAACGTTCAAAATTTAGCTGTTTTGCACTGTTTTATTAATGCAAGTTTGTTTCTCTTTTATACTAACTTGTAGTCATTATTACGTTTAGCAAATTTACAACACAAATGGATGGGTCTAGACCTGCTATTCGATCAAGTTTTGTTGAATTCTGAGAACGTTCAAAAGTTAGCTGCTTTGCACGGTTTTATTAAAACAAGTTTGTTTCCCTTTTATACTAACTTGTAGTTATTATTATGCGTAGAAAATTTAACACACATACTCTTGGGTCTAGACCTACGTTTGGGTCAAGTTTCGTCAAATTCTGAGAATGCTCAAATTTTAGTTGTTTTGCACGGTTTTATTAAAACAAGTTTGTTTCCCTTTTGTACTAACTTATAGTTATTATTACGCCTAGCAAATTTACAACAGAAATGCTTGGTCTAGACCAACATTTGGTTCAAGTTTCGTCGAATTCTGAGAACGTTGAAAATTTAGCTATTTTGCACGGTTTTATTGAACAAAGTTTGTTTCCCTTTTTACACTAACTTGTAGTTATTATTACGCTTAGCAAATTTACAACACAAATGGATGGGTCTAGACCTGCGATTGGGTCAAATTTCGTCGAATTCTGAGAACGTTCAAAATTTAGTTGTTTTGCACGGTTTTATTAAACAAAGTTTGTTTCCCTTTTATACTAACTTGTAATTATTATTACGTTTAGCAAATTTACAACACAAATGCTTGGGTCTAGACCAACGTTTGGGTCAAGTTTCGTCGAATTCTGAGAACGTTGAAAATTTAGCTATTTTGCACAGTTTTATTGAAGCAAGTTTGTTTCCCTTTTTACACTAACTTGTAGTTATTATTACGCTTAGAAAATTTACAACACAAATGGATGGGTCTAGACCTGCGATTGGGTCAAATTTCGTCGAATTCTGAGAACGTTCAAAATTTAGTTGTTTTGCACGGTTTTATTAAACAAAGTTTGTTTTCCTTTTATACTAACTTGTAATTATTATTACGTTTAGAAAATTTACAACACAAATGCTTGGGTCTAGAAGAACGTTTGGGTCAAGTTTCGTCGAATTCTGAGAACGTTGAAAATTTAGCTATTTTGCACGATTTTATTGAAGCAAGTTTGTTTCCCTTTTTATACGAACTTGTAGTTATTATTACGCTTAGCAAATTTACAACACAAATGGATGGGTCTAGACCTGCGATTGGGTCAAGTTTCGTCGAATTCTGAGAACGTTCAAAAGTTAGCTGTTTTGCACGGTTTTATTAAAGCAAGTTTGTTTTCCTTTTATACTAGCTTTTAGTTATTATTACGCTTAGAAAAATTAACACACAAATGTTTGGGTCTAAACCATCGTTTGGGACAGGTTTCGTCGAATTCTGATAACGTTCAAAATTTAGCTGTTTTGCACGGTTTTATTAAAGCAAGTTTGTTTCCCTTTTATACTAACTTGTAGTTCTTATTACGCTTAGGCAATTTAACACACAAATTCTTGGGTCTAGACATACGTTTGGGTCAAGTTTCATCGAATTCTGAAAATGTTCAAAATTTAGCAGTTTTGCACGGTTTTATTAAAACAAGTTTGTTTCCCTTTTATACTAACTTGTAGTTATTATTACGCTTAGCAAATTTACCAAACAAATGCTTGGGTCTAGACCAACGTTTGGGACAGGTTTCGTCGAATTCTGATAACGTTCAAAATTTAGCTGTTTTGCACGGTTTTATTAAAGCAAGTTTGTTTCTCTTTTATACTAACTTGTAGTTATTATTACGCTTAGCAAATGTATAACACAAATGCTTGGGTCTAGATCTACGTTTGGGTCAAGTTTCGTAAAATTTTGAGAACGATCAAAATTTTGTTGTTCTGCACAGTTTTTTTAAACCAAGTTTGTTTCACTTTTATAATAACTCGTAGTTCTTATTACACTTAGGCAATTTAAGACACAAATTCTTGGGTCTAGACATACGTTTGGGTCAAGTTTCATCGAATTGTAAGAATGCTCAAAATTTAGCTGTTTTACACGGTTTTATTAAGACAAGTTTGTTTTCATTTTATACTAACTTGTAGGTATTATTACGCTTCGAAAATTTACCACACATATTCTTGGGTCTAGACCAACGATGGGGTCATGTTTCGTCGAATTCTATGAACGTTCAAAAGTTAACTATTTTGCACGGTTTTATTAAAACAAGTTTTTTTCCCTTTTATACTAACTTGTAGTTATTATTACGCTTAGAAAATTACCACACTAATGCTTGGGTTTAGACCAACGTTCGGGACAGATTTCGTCGAATTCTGAGAACGTTCAAAATTTAGCTGTTTTGCACTGTTTTATTAATGCAAGTTTGTTTCTCTTTTATACTAACTTGTAGTCATTATTACGTTTAGCAAATTTACAACACAAATGGATGGGTCTAGACCTGCTATTGGATCAAGTTTTGTTGTATTCTGAGAACGTTCAAAAGTTAGCTGTTTTGCACGGTTTTATTAAAACAAGTTTGTTTCCCTTTTATACTAACTTGTAGTTATTATTACGCTTAGAAAATTTAAGACACAAACTATTGGGTCTAGACCTACGTTTGGGTCAAATTTCGTCAAATTCTGAGAATGCTCAAATTTTAGTTGTTTTGCACGGTTTTATTAAAACAAGTTTGTTTCCTTTTTATACTAACTTATAGTTATTATTACGCTTAGCAAATTTACAACACAAATGCTTGGGTCTAGACCAACGTTTGGGTCAAGTTTCGTCGAATTCTGAGAACGTTCAAAATTTAGTTGTTTTGCACGGTTTTATTAAACAAAGTTTATTTCCCTTTTATACTAACTTGTAATTATTATTACGTTTAGCAAATTTACAACACAACTACTTGGGTCTAGACCAACATTTGGGTCAAGTTTCGTCGAATTCTGAGAACGTTGAAAATTTAGCTATTTTGCACGATTTTATTGAAGCAAGTTTGTTTCCCTTTTTACACTAACTTGTAGTTATTATTACGCTTAGAAAATTTACAACACAAATGGATGGGTCTAGACCTGCGATTGGGTCAAATTTCGTCGAATTCTGAGAACGTTCAAAATTTAGTTGTTTTGCACGGTTTTATTAAACAAAGTTTGTTTTCCTTTTATACTAACTTGTAATTATTATTACGTTTAGAAAATTTACAACACAAATGCTTGGGTCTAGAAGAACGTTTGGGTCAAGTTTCGTCGAATTCTGAGAACGTTGAAAATTTAGCTATTTTGCACGATTTTATTGAAGCAAGTTTGTTTCCCTTTTTATACGAACTTGTAGTTATTATTACGCTTAGCAAATTTACAACACAAATGGATGGGTCTAGACCTGCGATTGGGTCAAGTTTCGTCGAATTCTGAGAACGTTCAAAAGTTAGCTGTTTTGCACGGTTTTATTAAAGCAAGTTTGTTTTCCTTTTATACTAGCTTTTAGTTATTATTACGCTTAGAAAAATTAACACACAAATGTTTGGGTCTAAACCATCGTTTGGGACAGGTTTCGTCGAATTCTGATAACGTTCAAAATTTAGCTGTTTTGCACGGTTTTATTAAAGCAAGTTTGTTTCCCTTTTATACTAACTTGTAGTTCTTATTACGCTTAGGCAATTTAACACACAAATTCTTGGGTCTAGACATACGTTTGGGTCAAGTTTCATCGAATTCTGAAAACGTTCAAAATTTAGCAGTTTTGCACGGTTTTTTTAAAACAAGTTTGTTTCCCTTTTATACTAACTTGTAGTTATTATTACGGTTAGCAAATTTACCACACAAATGCTTGGGTCTAGACCAACGTTTGGGACAGGTTTCGTCGAATTCTGAGAACGTTCAAAATTTAGCTGTTTTGCACGGTTCTATTAAAGCAAGTTTGTTTCCCTTTTATACTAACTTGTAGTTATTATTACGCTTAGCAAATGTATAACACAAATGCTTGGGTCTAGATCTACGTTTGGGTCAAGTTTCGTAAAATTTTGAGAACGATCAAAATTTTGTTGTTCTGCACAGTTTTTTTAAACCAAGTTTGTTTCCCTTTTATACTAACTCGTAGTTCTTATTACGCTTAGGCAATTTAACACACAAATTCTTGGGTCTAGACATACGTTTGGGTCAAGTTTCATCGAATTGTAAGAATGCTCAAAATTTAGCTGTTTTACACGGTTTTATTAAGACAAGTTTGTTTTCATTTTATACTAACTTGTAGGTATTATTACGCTTCGTAAATTTACCACACATATTCTTGGGTCTAGACCAACGATGGGGTCATGTTTCGTCGAATTCTATGAACGTTCAAAAGTTAACTATTTTGCACGGTTTTATTAAAACAAGTTTGTTTCCCTTTTATACTAACTTGTAGTTATTATTACGCTTAGAAAATTACCACACTAATGCTTGGGTTTAGACCAACGTTCGGGACAGATTTCGTCGAATTCTGAGAACGTTCAAAATTTAGCTGTTTTGCACTGTTTTATTAATGCAAGTTTGTTTCTCTTTTATACTAACTTGTAGTCATTATTACGTTTAGCAAATTTACAACACAAATGGATGGGTCTAGACCTGCTATTGGATCAAGTTTTGTTGTATTCTGAGAACGTTCAAAAGTTAGCTGTTTTGCACGGTTTTATTAAAACAAGTTTGTTTCCCTTTTATACTAACTTGTAGTTATTATTACGCTTAGAAAATTTAAGACACAAACTATTGGGTCTAGACCTACGTTTGGGTCAAATTTCGTCAAATTCTGAGAATGCTCAAATTTTAGTTGTTTTGCACGGTTTTATTAAAACAAGTTTGTTTCCTTTTTATACTAACTTATAGTTATTATTACGCTTAGCAAATTTACAACACAAATGCTTGGGTCTAGACCAACGTTTGGGTCAAGTTTCGTCGAATTCTGAGAACGTTCAAAATTTAGTTGTTTTGCACGGTTTTATTAAACAAAGTTTATTTCCCTTTTATACTAACTTGTAATTATTATTACGTTTAGCAAATTTACAACACAACTACTTGGGTCTAGACCAACATTTGGGTCAAGTTTCGTCGAATTCTGAGAACGTTGAAAATTTAGCTATTTTGCACGATTTTATTGAAGCAAGTTTGTTTCCCTTTTTATACTAACTTGTTGTTATTATTACGCTTAGCAAATTTACAACACAAATGGATGGGTCTAGACCTGCGATTGGGTCAAGTTTCGTCGAATTCTGAGAACGTTCAAAAGTTAGCTATTTTGCACGGTTTTATTAAAGCAAGTTTGTTTCCCTTTTATACTAGCTTTTAGTTATTATTACGCTTAGAAAATTTAACACACAAATGTTTGGGTCTAGACCATCGTTTGGGACAGGTTTCGTCGAATTCTGATAACGTTCAAAATTTAGCTGTTTTGCACGATTTTATTAAAGCAAGTTTGTTTCCCTTTTATACTAACTTGTAGTTCTTATTACGCTTAGGCAATTTAACACACAAATTCCTGGGTCTAGACATACGTTTGGGTCAAGTTTCATCGAATTCTGAAAACGTTCAAAATTTAGCAGTTTTGCACGGTTTTATTAAAACAAGTTTGTTTCCCTTTTATACTAACTTGTAGTTATTATTACGCTTAGCAAATTTACCACACAAATGCTTGGGTCTAGACCAACCTTTGGGACAGGTTTCGTCGAATTCTGATAACGTTCAAAATTTAGCTGTTTTGCACGGTTTTATTAAAGCAAGTTTGTTTCCCTTTTATACTAACTTGTAGTTATTATTATGCTTAGCAAATGTATAACACAAATGCTTGGGTTTAGATCTACGTTTGGGTCAAGTTTCGTAAAATTTTGAGAACGATCATAATTTTGTTGTTCTGCACAGTTTTTTTAAATCAAGTTTGTTTCCCTTTTATAATAACTCGTAGTTCTTATTACGCTTAGGCAATTTAACATACAAATTCTTGGGTCTAGACATACGTTTGGGTCAAGTTTCATCGAATTCTGAGAATGCTCAAAATTTAGCTGTTTTACACGGTTTTATTAAGACAAGTTTGTTTTCATTTTATACTAACTTGTAGGTATTATTACGCTTCGAAAATTTACCACACATATTCTTGGGTCTAGACCAACGATAGGGTCATGTTTCGTCGAATTCTGTGAACGTTCAAAAGTTAAGTATTTTGCACAGATTTATTGAAACAACTTTGTTTTCCTTTTATACTAACTTGTAGATATTATTACGCTTAGAAAATTACCACACTAATGCTTGGGTTTAGACCAACGTTCGGGACAGGTTTCGTCGAATTCTGAGAACGTTCAAAATTTAGCTGTTTTGAACGGTTTTATTAATGCAAGTTTGTTTATCTTTTATACTAACTTGTAGTTATTATTACGTTTAGTAAATTTACAACACAAATGGATGGGTCTAGACCTGCGATTGGATCAAGTTTCGTTGAATTCTGAGAACGTTCAAAAGTTAGCTGTTTTGCACGGTTTTATTAAAACAAGTTTGTTTCCCTTTTATACTAACTTGTAGTTATTATTACGCTTAGAAAATTTAATACATAAACTCTTGGGTCTAGACCTATGTTTGGGTCAAGTTTCGTCAAATTCTGAGAATGCTCAAATTTTAGTTGTTTTGCACGGTTTTATTAAACAAAGTTTGTTTCCCTTTTATACTAACTTGTAATTATTATTACGTTTAGGAAATTTACAACACAAATGCTTGGGTCTAGACCAACGTTTGGGTCAAGTTTCGTCGAATTCTGAGAACGTTGAAAATTTAGCTATTTTGCACGGTTTTATTGAAGCAAGTTTGTTTCCCTTTTTACACTAACTTGTAGTTATTATTACGCTTAGCAAATTTACAACACAAATGGATGGGTCTAGACCTGCGATTGGGTCAAATTTCGTCGAATTCTGAGAATGTTCAAAATTTAGTTGTTTTGCACGGTTTTATTAAACAAAGTTTGTTTCCCTTTTATACTAACTTGTAATTATTATTACGTTTAGCAAATTTACAACACAAATGCTTGGGTCTAGACCAACGTTTGGGTCAAGTTTCGTCGAATTCTGAGAACGTTGAAAATTTAGCTATTTTGCACGATTTTATTGAAGCAAGTTTGTTTCCCTTTTTATACGAACTTGTAGTTATTATTACGCTTAGCAAATTTACAACACAAATGGATGGGTCTAGACCTGCGATTGGGTCAAGTTTCGTCGAATTCTGAGAACGTTCAAAAGTTAGCTGTTTTGCACGGTTTTATTAAAGCAAGTTTGTTTTCCTTTTATACTAGCTTTTAGTTATTATTACGCTGAGAAAAATTAACACACAAATGTTTGGGTCTAGACCATCGTTTGGGACAGGTTTCGTCGAATTCTGATAACGTTCAAAATATAGCTGTTTTGCACGGTTTTATTAAAGCAAGTTTGTTTCCCTTTTATACTAACTTGTAGTTCTTATTACGCTTAGAAAATTTTTAACACACAAATTCTTGGGTCTAGACATACGTTTGGGTCAAGTTTCATCGAATTCTGAAAACGTTCAAAATTTAGCAGTTTTGCACGGTTTTATTAAAACAAGTTTTTTTCCCTTTTATACTAACTTGTAGTTATTATTACGCTTAGCAAATTTACCACACAAATGCTTGGGTCTAGACCAACGTTTGGGACAGGTTTCGTCGAATTCTGAGAACGTTCAAAATTTAGCTGTTTTGCACGGTTTTATTAAAGCAAGTTTGTTTCCCTTTTATACTAACTTGTAGTTATTATTACGCTTAGCAAATGTATAACACAAATGCTTGGGTCTAGATCTACGTTTGGGTCAAGTTTCGTAAAATTTTGAGAACGATCAAAATTTTGTTGTTCTGCACAGTTTTTTTAAACCAAGTTTGTTTCCCTTTTATAATAACTCATAGTTCTTATTACACTTAGGCAATTTAACACACAAATTTTTGGGTCTAGACATACGTTTGGGTCAAGTTTCATCGAATTGTAAGAATGCTCAAAATTTAGCTGTTTTACACGGTTTTATTAAGACAAGTTTGTTTTCATTTTATACTAACTTGTAGGTATTATTACGCTTCGGAAATTTACCACACATATTCTTGGGTCTAGACCAACGATGGGGTCATGTTTCGTCGAATTCTATGAACGTTCAAAAGTTAACTATTTTGCACGGTTTTATTAAAACAAGTTTGTTTCCCTTTTATACTAACTTGTAGTTATTATTACGCTTAGAAAATTACCACACTAATGCTTGGGTTTAGACCAACGTTCGGGACAGATTTCGTCGAATTCTGAGAACGTTCAAAATTTAGCTGTTTTGCACTGTTTTATTAATGCAAGTTTGTTTCTCTTTTATACTAACTTGTAGTCATTATTACGTTTAGCAAATTTACAACACAAATGGATGGGTCTAGACCTGCTATTGGATCAAGTTTTGTTGAATTCTGAGAACGTTCAAAAGTTAGCTGTTTTGCACGGTTTTATTAAAACAAGTTTGTTTCCCTTTTATACTAACTTGTAGTTATTATTACGCTTAGAAAATTTAAGACACAAACTATTGGGTCTAGACCTACGTTTGGGTCAAGTTTCGTCAAATTCTGAGAATGCTCAAATTTTAGTTGTTTTGCACGGTTTTATTAAAACAAGTTTGTTTACCTTTTATACTAACTTATAGTTATTATTACGCTTAGCAAATTTACAACACAAAGGCTTGGGTCTAGACCAACGTTTGGGTCAAGTTTCGTCGAATTCTGAGAACGTTCAAAATTTAGTTGTTTTGCACGGTTTTATTAAACAAAGTTTATTTCCCTTTTATACTAACTTGTAATTATTATTACGTTTAGCAAATTTACAACACAACTGCTTGGGTCTAGACCAACATTTGGGTCAAGTTTCGTCGAATTCTGAGAACGTTGAAAATTTAGCTATTTTGCACGGTTTTATTGAAGCAAGTTTGTTTCCCTTTTTATACTAACTTGTTGTTATTATTACGCTTAGCAAATTTACAACACAAATGGATGGGTCTACACCTGCGATTGGGTCATGTTTCGTCGAATTATGAGAAACGTTCAAAAGTTAGCTATTTTGCACGGTTTTATTAAAGCAAGTTTGTTTCCCTTTTATACTAGCTTTTAGTTATTATTACGCTTAGAAAATTTAACACACAAATGTTTGGGTCTAGACCAACCTTTGGGACAGGTTTCGTCGAATTCTGATAACGTTCAAAATTTAGCTGTTTTGCACGGTTTTATTAAAGCAAGTTTGTTTCCCTTTTATACTAACTTGTAGTTATTATTACGCTTAGCAAATGTATAACACAAATGCTTGGGTCTAGATTGACGTTTGGGTCAAGTTTCGTAAAATTTTGAGAACGATCAAAATTTTGCTGTTCTGCACAGTTTTTTTAAATCAAGTTTGTTTTCCTTTTATAATAACTCGTAGTTCTTATTACGCTTAGGCAATTTATCACACAAATTCTTGGGTCTAGACATACGTTTGGGTCAAGTTTCATCGAATTCTGAGAATGCTCAAAATTTAGCTGTTTTACACGGTTTTATTAAGACAAGTTTGTTTTCATTTTATACTAACTTGTAGGTATTATTACGCTTCGGAAATTTACCACACATATTCTTGGGTCTAGACCAACGATAGGGTCATGTTTCGTCGAATTCTGTGAACGTTCAAAAGTTAAGTATTTTGCACGGATTTATTAAAACAACTTTGTTTTCCTTTTATACTAACTTGTAGATATTATTACGCTTAGAAAATTACCACACTAATGCTTGGGTTTAGACCAACGTTCGGGACAGGTTTCGTCGAATTCTGAGAACGTTCAAAATTTAGCTGTTTTGCACGGTTTTATTAATGCATGTTTGTTTATCTTTTATACTAACTTGTAGTTATTATTACGTTTAGTAAATTTACAACACAAATGGACGGGTCTAGACCTGCGATTGGATCAAGTTTCGTTGAATTCTGAGAACGTTCAAAAGTTAGCTGTTTTGCACGGTTTTATTAAAACAAGTTTGTTTCACTTTTATACTAACTTGTAGTTATTATTACGTTTAGAAAATTTAACACATAAACTCTTGGGTCTAGACCTACGTTTGGGTCAAGTTTCGTCAAATTCTGAGAATGCTCAAATTTTAGTTGTTTTGCACGGTTTTATTAAACAAAGTTTGTTTCCCTTTTATACTAACTTGTAATTATTATTACGTTTAGCAAATTTACAACACAAATGCTTGGGTCTAGACCAACGTTTGGGTCAAGTTTCGTCGAATTCTGAGAACGTTGAAAATTTAGCTATTTTGCACGATTTTATTGAAGCAAGTTTGTTTCCCTTTTTATACGAACTTGTAGTTATTATTACGCTTAGCAAATTTACAACACAAATGGATGGGTCTAGACCTGCGATTGGGTCAAGTTTCGTCGAATTCTGAGAACGTTCAAAAGTTAGCTGTTTTGCACGGTTTTATTAAAGCAAGTTTGTTTTCCTTTTATACTAGCTTTTAGTTATTATTACGCTTAAAAAAATTAACACACAAATGTTTGGGTCTAGACCATCGTTTGGGACTGGTTTCGTCGAATTCTGATAACGTTCAAAATTTAGCTGTTTTGCACGGTTTTATTAAAGCAAGTTTGTTTCCCTTTTATACTAACTCTTAGTTCTTATTACGCTTAGGCAATTTAACACACAAATTCTTGGGTCTAGACATACGTTTGGGTCAAGTTTCATCGAATTCTGAAAACGTTCAAAATTTAGCAGTTTTGCACAGTTTTATTAAAACAAGTTTGTTTCCTTTTTATACTAACTTGTAGTTATTATTACGCTTAGCAAATTTACCACACAAATGCTTGGGTCTAGACCAACGTTTGGGACAGGTTTCGTCGAATTCTGAGAACGTTCAAAATTTAGCTGTTTTGCACGGTTTTATTAAAGCAAGTTTGTTTCCCTTTTATACTAACTTGTAGTTATTATTACGCTTAGCAAATGTATAACACAAATGCTTGGGTCTAGATCTACGTTTGGGTCAAGTTTCGTAAAATTTTGAGAACGATCAAAATTTTGTTGTTCTGCACAGGTTTTTTAAACCAAGTTTGTTTCCCTTTTATAATAACTCGTAGTTCTTATTACGCTTAGGCAATTTAACACACAAATTCTTGGGTCTAGACATACGTTTGGGTCAAGTTTCATCGAATTGTAAGAATGCTCAAAATTTAGCTGTTTTACACGGTTTTATTAAGACAAGTTTGTTTTCATTTTATACTAACTTGTAGGTATTATTACGCTTCGAAAATTTACCACACATATTCTTGGGTCTAGACCAACGATGGGGTCATGTTTCGTCGAATTCTATGAACGTTCAAAAGTTAACTATTTTGCACGGTTTTATTAAAACAAGTTTGTTTCCCTTTTATACTAACTTGTTGTTATTATTACGCTTAGAAAATTACCACACTAATGCTTGGGTTTAGACCAACGTTCGGGACAGATTTCGTCGAATTCTGAGAACGTTCAAAATTTAGCTGTTTTGCACGATTTTATTAATGCAAGTTTGTTTCCCTTTTATACTAACTTGTAGTTATTTTTACGCTTAGAAAATTTAACACATAAACTCTTGGGTCTAGACCTACGTTTGGGTCAAGTTTCGTCAAATTCTGAGAATGCTCAAATTTTAGTTGTTTTGAACGGTTTTATTAAACAAAGTTTGTTTCCCTTTTATACTAACTTGTAATTATTATTACGTTTAGCAAATTTACAACACAAATGCTTGGGTCTAGACCAACGTTTGGGTCAAGTTTCGTCGAATTCTGAGAACGTTGAAAATTTAGCTGTTTTGCACGATTTTATTGAAGCAAGTTTGTTTCCCTTTTTATACGAACTTGTTGTTATTATTACGCTTAGCAAATTTACAACACAAATGGATGGGTCTAGACCTGCGATTGGGTCAAGTTTCGTCGAATTTTGAGAACGTTCAAAAGTTAGCTATTTTGCACGGTTTCATTAAAGCAAGTTTGTTTCCCTTTTATACTAGCTTTTAGTTATTATTACGCTTAGAAAATTTAACACACAAATGTTTGGGTCTAGACCAACCTTTGGGACAGGTTTCGTCGAATTCTGATAACGTTCAAAATTTAGCTGTTTTGCACGGTTTTATTAAAGCAAGTTTGTTTCCCTTTTATACTAACTTGTAGTTATTATTACGCTTAGCAAATGTATAACACAAATGCTTGGGTCTAGATCTACGTTTGGGTCAAGTTTCGTAAAATTTTGATAACGATCAAAATTTTGCTGTTCTGCACAGTTTTTTTAAATCAAGTTTGTTTCCCTTTTATAATAACTCGTAGTTCTTATTACGCTTAGGCAATTTAACACACAAATTCTTGGGTCTAGACATACGTTCGGGTCAAGTTTCATCGAATTCTGAGAATGCTCAAAATTTAGCTGTTTTACACGGTTTTCTTAAGACAAGTTTGTTTTCATTTTATACTAACTTGTAGGTATTATTACGCTTCGAAAATTTACCACACATATTCTTGGGTCTAGACCAACGATAGGGTCATGTTTCGTCGAATTCTGTGAACGTTCAAAAGTTAAGTATTTTGCACGGATTTATTAAAACAACTTTGTTTCCCTTTTATACTAACTTGTAGATATTATTACGCTTAGAAAATTACCACACTATTGCTTGGGTTTAGACCAACGTTCGGGACAGGTTTCGTCGAATTCTGAGAACGTTCAAAATTTAGCTGTTTTGCACGGTTTTATTAATGCAAGTTTGTTTATCTTTTATACTAACTTGTAGTTATTATTACGTTTAGTAAATTTACAACACAAATGGATGGGTCTAGACCTGCGATTGGATCAAGTTTCGTTGAATTCTGAGAACGTTCAAAAGTTAGCTGTTTTGCACGGTTTTATTAAAACAAGTTTGTTTCCCTTTTATACTAACTTGTAGTTATTATTACGCATAGAAAATTTAACACATAAACTCTTGGGTCTAGACCTACGTTTGGGTCAAGTTTCGTCAAATTCTGAGAATGCTCAAATTTTAGTTGTTTTGCACGGTTTAATTAAAACAAGTTTGTTTCCCTTTTATACTAACTTATAGTTATTATTACGCTTAGCAAATTTACAAAACAAATGCTTGGGTCTAGACCAACGTTTGGGTCAAGTTTCGTCGAATTCTGAGAACGTTCAAAATTTAGTTGTTTTGCACGGTTTTATTAAACAAAGTTTATTTCCCTTTTATACTAACTTATAATTATTATTATGTTTAGCAAATTTACAACACAAATGCTTGGGTCTAGACCAACATTTGGGTCAAGTTTCGTCGAATTCTGAGAACGTTGAAAATTTAGCTATTTTGCACGGTTTTATTGAAGCAAGTTTGTTTCCCTTTTTATACTAACCTGTAGTTATTATTACGCTTAGCAAATTTACAACACAAATGGATGGGTCTAGACCTGCGATATGGTTTAATTTCGTCGAATTCTGAGAACGTTCAAAATTTAGTTGTTTTGCACGGTTTTATTAAACAAATTTTGTTTCCCTTTTATACTAACTTGTAATTATTATTATGTTTAGCAAATTTACAACACAAATGCTTGGGTCTAGACCAACGTTTGGGTCAAGTTTCGTCGAATTCTGAGAACGTTGAAAATTTAGCAATTTTGCACGGTTTTATTGAAGCAAGTTTGTTTCCCTTTTTATACGAACTTGTAGTTATTATTACGCTTAGCAAATTTACAACACAAATGGATGGGTCTAGACCTGCGATTGGGTCAAGTTTCGTCGAATTCTGAGAACGTTCAAAAGTTAGCTGTTTTGCACGGTTTTATTAAAGCAAGTTTGTTTTCCTTTTATACTAGCTTTTAGTTATTATTACGCTTAGAAAATTTAACACACAAATGTTTGGGTCTAGACCAACGTTTGGGACAGGTTTCGTCGAATTCTGATAACGTTCAAAATTTAGCTGTTTTGCACGGGTTTATTAAAGCAAGTTTGTTTCCCTTTTATACTAACTTGTAGTTCTTAATACGCTTAGGCATTTTAACACACAAATTCTTGGGTCTAGGCATACGTTTGGGTCACGTTTCATCGAATTCTGAAAACGTTCAAAATTTAGCAGTTTTGCACGGTTTTATTAAAACAAGTTTGTTTCCCTTTTATACTAACTTGTAGTTATTATTACGCTTAGCAAATTTACCACACAAATGCTTGGGTCTAGACCAATGTTTGGGACAGGTTTCGTCGAATTCTGATAACGTTCAAAATTTAGCTTTTTTGCACGGTTTTATTAAAGCAAGTTTGTTTCCCTTTTATACTAACTTGTAGTTATTATTACGCTTAGCAAATGTATAACACAAATGCTTGGGTCTAGATCTACGTTTGGGTCAAGTTTCGTAAAATTTTGAGAACGATCAAAATTTTGCTGTTCTGCACAGTTTTTTTAAACCAAGTTTGTTTCCCTTTTATAATAACTAGTAGTTCTTATTACGCTTAGGCAATTTAACACACAAATTCTTGGGTCTAGACATACGTTTGGGTCAAGTTTCATCGAATTGTAAGAATGCTCAAAATTTAGCTGTTTTACACGGTTTTATTAAGACAAGTTTGTTTTCATTTTATACTAACTTGTATGTATTATTACGCTTCGAAAATTTACCACACATATTCTTGGGTCTAGACCAACGATAGGGTCATGTTTCGTCGAATTCTATGAACGTTCAAAAGTTAACTATTTTTCACGGTTTTATTAAAACAAGTTTGTTTCCCTTTTATACTACCTTGTAGTTATTATTACGCTTAGAAAATTACCACACTAATGCTTAGGTTTAGACCAACGTTCGGGACAGGTTTCGTCGAATTCTGAGAACCTTCAAAATTTAGCTGTTTTGCACGGTTTTATTAATGCAAGTTTGTTTCTCTTTTATACTAACTTGTAGTTATTATTATGTTTAGCAAATTTACAACACAAATGGATGGGTCTAGACCTGCGATTGGATCAAGTTTCGTTGAATTCTGAGAACGTTCAAAAGTTAGCTGTTTTGCACGGTTTTATTAAAACAAGTTTGTTTCCCTTTTATACTAACTTGTAGTTATTATTACGCTTACAAAATTTAACACACAAACTCTTGGGTCTAGACCTACGTTTGGGTCAAGTTTCGTCAAATTCTGAGAATGCTCAAATTTTAGTTGTTTTGCAAGGTTTTATTAAAACAAGTTTGTTTCCCTTTTATACTAACTTATAGTTATTATTACGCTTAGCAAATTTACAACACAAATGCTTGGGTCTAGACCAACGTTTGGGTCAAGTTTCGTCGAATTCTGAGAACGTTCAAAATTTAGTTGTTTTGCACGGTTTTATTTAACAAAGTTTGTTTCCCTTTTATACTAACTTGTAATTATTATTACGTTTAGCAAATTTACAACACAAATGCTTGGGTCTAGACCAACGTTTGGGTCAAGTTTCGTCGAATTCTGAGAACGTTGAAAATTTAGCTATTTTGCACGGTTTTATTGAAGCAAGTTTGTTTCCCTTTTTCTACTAACTTGTAGTTATTATTACGCTTAGCAAATTTACAACACAAATGGATGGGTCTAGACCTGCGATTGGGTCAAGTTTCGTCGAATTCTGAGAACGTTCAAAAGTTAGCTGTTTTGCACGGTTTTATTAAAACAACTTTGTTTCCCTTATATACTAACTTGTAGTTATTATTACGCTTAGAAAATTTAACACATAAACTCTTGGGTCTAGACCTACGTTTGGGTCAAGTTTCGTCAAATTCTGAGAATGCTCAAATTTTAGTTGTTTTGCAAGGTTTTATTAAAACAAGTTTGTTTCCCTTTTATACTAACTTGTAGTTCTTATTACGCTTAGGCAATTTAACACACAAATTCTTGGGTCTAGACATACGTTTGGGTCAAGTTTCGTCGAATTCTGAGAACGTTCAAAATTTAGCAGTTTTGCACGGTTTTATTGAAACAAGTTTGTTTCCCTTTTATACTAACTTGTAGTTATTATTACGCTTAGCAAATTTACCACACAAATGCTTGGGTCTAGACCAACGTTTGGGACAGGTTTCGTCGAATTCTGAGAACGTTCAAAATTTAGCTGTTTTGCACGGTTTTATTAAAGCAAGTTTGTTTCCCTTTTATACTAACTTGTAGTTATTTTTACGCTTAGCAAATGTATAACACAAATGCTTGGGTCTAGATCTATTTTTGGGTCAAGTTTCGTAAAATTTTGAGAACGATCAAAATTTTGTTGTACTGCACGGTTTTTTTAAAGCAAGTTTGTTTCACTTTTATACTAACTCGTAGTTCTTATTACGCTCAGGCAATTTAACACACAAATTCTTAGGTCTAGACATACGTTTGGGTCAAGTTTCATCGAATTCTGAGAATGCTCAAAATTTAGTTGTTTTACACGGTTTTATTAAGACAAGTTTGTTTTCATTTTATAGTAACTTGTAGGTATTATTACGCTTCGGAAATTTACCACACATATTCTTGGGTCTAGACCAACGATGGGGTCAAGTTTCGTTGAATTTTGTGAACGTTCAAAAGTTAACTATTTTGCACGGTTTTATTAAAACAAGTTTGTTTGCCTTTTATACTAACTTGTAGTTATTATTACGTTTAGAAAATTACCACACTAATGCTTGGGTTTAGACCAACGTTCGGGACAGGTTTCGTCGAATTCTGAGAACGTTCAAAATTTAGCTGTTTTGCACGGTTTTATTAATGCAAGTTTGTTTCTCTTTTATACTAACTTGTAGTTATTATTACGTTTAGCAAATTTACAACACAAATGGATGGGTCTAGACCTGCGATTGGATCAAGTTTCGTTGAATTCTGAGAACGTTCTTAAGTTAGCTGTTTTGCACGGTTTTATTTAAAACAAGTTTGTTTCCCTTTTATACTAACTTGTAGTTATTGTTACGCTAAGAAAATTTAACACACAAACTCTTGGGTCTAAACCTACGTTTGGGTCATGTTTCGTCAAATTCTGAGAATGCTCAAATTTTAGTTGTTTTGCAAGGTTTTATTAAAACAAGTTTGTTTCCCTTTTATACTAACTTATAGTTATTATTACGCTTAGCAAATTTACAACACAAATGCTTGGGTCTAGACCAACGTTTGGGTCAAGTTTCGTAGAATTCTGAGAACGTTCAAAATTTAGTTGTTTTGCACGGTTTTATTAAACAAAGTTTGTTTCCCTTTTATACTAACTTGTAATTATTATTACGTTTAGCAAATTTACAACACAAATGCTTGGGTCTAGACCAACGTTTGAGTCAAGTTTCGTCGAATTCTGAGATCGTTGAAAATTTAGTTGTTTTGCACGATTTTATTAAACAAAGTTTGTTTCCCTTTTATACTAACTTGTAATTAATATTACGTTTAGCAAATTTACAACACAAATGCTTGGGTCTAGACCAACGTTTGGGTCAATTTTAGTCGAATTCTGAGAACGTTGAAAATTTAGCTATTTTGCACGGTTTTATTGAAGCAAGTTTGTTTCCCTTTTTCTACTAACTTGTAATTATTATTACGCTTAGCAAATTTACAACACAAATGGATGGGTCTAGACCTGCGATTGGGTCAAGTTTCGTCGAATTTTGAGAACGTTCAAAAGTTAGCAGTTTTGCACGGTTTTATTAAAACAAGTTTGTTTCCCTTATATACTAACTTGTAGTTATTATTACGCTTAGAAAATTTAACACACAAACTCTTGGGTCTAGATCTACGTTTGGGTCAGGTTTCGTCAAATTCTGAGAATGCTCAAATTTTAGTTGTTTTGCAAGGTTTTATTAAAACAAGTTTGTTTCCCTTTTATACTAACTTATAGTTATTATTACGCTTAGCAAATTTACAACACAAATGCTTGGGTCTAGACCAACGTTTGGGTCAAGTTTCGTCGAATTCTGAGAACGTTCAAAATTTAGTTGTTTTGCACGGTTTTATTAAACAAAGTTATTTTTCCTTTTATACTAACTTGTAATTATTATTACGTTTAGCAAATTTACAACACAAATGCTTGGGTCTAGACCAACATTTGGGTCAAGTTTCGTCGAATTCTGAGAACGTTGAAAATTTAGTTGTTTTGCACGGTTTTATTAAACAAAGTTTGTTTCCCTTTTATACTAACTTGTAATTATTATTACGTTTAGCAAATTTACAACACAAATGCTTGGGTCTAGACCAACGTTTGGGTCAAGTTTCGTCGAATTCTGAGAACGTTGAAAATTTAGCTATTTTACACAGTTTTATTGAAGCAAGTTTGTTTCCCTTTTTATACTAACTTGTAGTTATTATTATGCTTAGCAAATTTACAACACAAATGGATGGGTCTAGACCTGCGATTGTGTCAAGTTTCGTCGAATTCTAAGAACGTTCAAAAGTTAGCTGTTTTGCACGATTTTATTAAAGCAAGTTTGTTTCCCTTTTAAACTAACTTTTAGTTATTATTACGCTTAGAAAATTTAACACAGAAATGTTTGGGTCTAGACCAACGTTTGGGACAGGTTTCGTCGAATTCTGAGAACGTTCAAAATTTAGCTGTTTTGCACGGTTTTATTAATGCAAGTTTGTTTCTCTTTTATACTAACTTGTAGTTATTATTACGTTTAGCAAATTTACAACACAAATGGATGGGTCTAGACCTGCGATTGGATCATGTTTCGTTGAATTCTGAGAACGTTAAAAGTTAGCTGTTTTACACGTTTTATTAAAACAAGTTTGTTTCCCTTTTATACTAACTTATAGTTATTATTACGCTTACAAAATTTAAAACACAAACTCTTGGGTCTAGACCTACGTTTGGGTCAAGTTTCGTCAAATTCTGAGAATGCTCAAATTTTAGTTGTTTTGCAAGGTTTTATTAAAACAAGTTGGTTTCCCTTTTATACTAACTTATAGTTATTATTACGCTTAGCAAATTTACAACACAAATGCTTGTGTCTAGACCAACGTTTGGGTCAAGTTTCGTCGAATTCTGAGAACGTTCAAAATTTAGTTGTTTTGCACGGTTTTATTAAACAAAGTTTGTTTCCATTTTATACTAACTTGTAATTATTATTACGTTTAGCAAATTTACAACACAAATGCTTGGGTCTAGACCAACGTTTGGGTCATGTTTTGTCGAATTCTGAGAACGTTGAAAATTTAGTTGTTTTGCACGGTTTTATTAAACAAAGTTTGTTTCCCTTTTATACTAACTTGTAATTATTATTACATTTAGCAAATTTACAACACAAATGCTTGGGTCTAGACCAACGTTTGGGTCAAGTTTCGTCGAATTCTGAGAACGTTGAAAATTTAGCTATTTTGCACGGTTTTATTGAAGCAAGTTTGTTTCCCTTTTTATACTAACTTGTAGTTATTATTACGCTTAGCAAATTTACAACACAAATGGATGGGTCTAGACCTGCGATTGTGTCAAGTTTCGTCGAATTCTAAGAACGTTCAAAAGTTAGCTGTTTTGCACGATTTTATTAAAGCAAGTTTGTTTCCCTTTTATACTAACTTTTAGTTATTATTACGCTTAGAAAATTTAACACACAAATGTTTGGGTCTAGACCAACGTTTGGGACAGGTTTCGTCGAATTCTGAGAACGTTCAAAATTTAGCTGTTTTGCACGGGTTTATTAAAGCAAGTTTGTTTCCCTTTTATACTAACTTGTAGTGCTTATTACGCTCAGGCAATTTAACACACAAATTCTTGGGTCTAGACATACGTTTGGGTCAAGTTTCATCGAATTCTGAGAACGTTCAAAATTTAGCAGTTTTGCACGGTTTTATTAAAACAAGTTTGTTTCCCTTTTATACTAACTTGTAGTTATTATTACGCTTAGCAAATTTACCACACAAATGCTTGGGTCTAGACCAACGTTTGGGACAGGTTTCGTCGAATTCTAAGAATGTTCAAAATTTAGCTGTTTTGCACGGTTTTATTAAAGCAAGTTTGTTTCCCTTTTATACTAACTTGTAGTTATTATTACGCTTAGTAAATGTATAACACAAATGCTAGGGTCTAGATCTACGTTTGGGTCAAGTTTCGTAAAATTTTGAGAACGATCAAAATTTTGCTTTTCTGCATGGTTTTTTTAAAGCAAGTTTGTTTCACTTTTATACTAACTCGTAGTTCTTATTACGCTTAGGCAATTTAACACACAAATTCTTGGGTCTAGACATACGTTTGGGTCAAGTTTCATCGAATTCTGAGAATGCTCAAAATTTAGTTGTTTTACATGGTTTTATTAAGACAAGTTTGTTTTCATTTTATACTAACTTGTAGGTATTATTACGTTTCGGAAATTTACAACATATATTTTTGGGTCTAGACCAATGATGGGGTCAAGTTTCGTTGAATTCTGTGAACGTTCAAAACTTAACTATTTTGCACGGTTTTATTAAAACAAGTTTGTTTCCCCTTTATACTAACTTATAGTTATTATTACGCTTAGAAAATTACCACACTAATGCGTGGGTTTAGACTAACGTTCGGGACAGGTTTCGTCGAATTCTGAGAACGTTCAAAATTTAGCTGTTTTGCACGGTTTTATTAATGCAAGTTTGTTTCTCTTTTATACTAACTTGTAGTTATTATTACGTTTAGCAAATTTACAACACAAATGGATGGGTCTAGACCTGCGATTGGATCAAGTTTCGTTGAATTCTGAGAACGTTAAAAGTTAGCTGTTTTACACGTTTAATTAAAACAAGTTTGTTTCCCTTTTATACTAACTTGTAGTTATTATTACGCTTAGAAAATTTAACACACAAACTCTTGGGTCTAGACCTACGTTTGGGTCAAGTTTCGTCAAATTCTGAGAATGCTCAAATTTTAGTTGTTTTGCAAGGTTTTATTAAAACAAGTTTGTTTCCCTTTTATACTAACTTATAGTTATTATTACGCTTAGCAAATTTACAACACAAATGCTTGGGTCTAGACCAACGTTTGGGTCAAGTTTCGTCGAATTCTGAGAACGTTCAAAATTTAGTTGTTTTGCACGGTTTTATTAAACAAAGTTTGTTTCCCTTTTATACTAACTTGTAATTATTATTACGTTTAGCAAATTTACAACACAAATGCTTGGGTCTAGACCAACGTTTGGGTCATGTTTTGTCGAATTCTGAGAACGTTGAAAATTTAGTTGTTTTGCACGGTTTTATTAAACAAAGTTTGTTTCCATTTTATACTAACTTGTAATTATTATTACATTTAGCATATTTACAACACAAATGCTTGGGTCTAGACCAACGTTTGGGTCAAGTTTCGTCGAATTCTGAGAACGTTGAAAATTTAGCTATTTTGCACGATTTTATTGAAGCAAGTTTGTTTCCCTTTTTATACTAACTTGTAGTTATTATTACGCTTAGCAAATTTACAACACAAATCGATGGGTCTAGACCTGCGATTGTGTCAAGTTTCGTCGAATTCTGAAAACGTTCAAAAGTTAGGTGTTTTGCACGGTTTTATTAAAGCAAGTTTGTTTCCCTTTTATACTAACTTATAGTAATTATTACGCTTAGAAAATTTAACACACAAATGTTTGAGTCTAGACCAACGTTTGGAAAAGGTTTCGTCGAATTCTGAGAACGTTCAAAATTTAGCTGTTTTGCACGGGTTTATTAAAGCAAGTTTGTTTTCCTTTTATACTAACTTGTAGTTCTTATTACGCTTAGGCAATTTAACACACAAATTCTTGGGTCTAGATATATGTTTGGGTCATGTTTCATCGAATTCTGAGAACGTTCAAAATTTAGCAGTTATGCACGGTTTTATTAAAACAAGTTTGTTTCCCTTTTATACTAACTTGTAGTTATTATTACGCTTAACAAATTTACCACACAAATGCTTGGGTCTAGACCAACGTTTGGGTCAGGTTTCGTCGAATTCTGAGAACGTTCAAAATTTAGCTGTTTTGCACGCTTTTATTAAAGCAAGTTTGTTTCCCTTTTATACTAACTTGTAGTTATTATTACGCTTAGCAAATGTATAACACAAATGCTTGGGTCTAGATCTACGTTTGGGTCAAGTTTCGTAAAATTTTGAGAACGATCAAAATTTTGCTGTTCTGCACGGTTTTTTTAAAGCAAGTTTGTTTCACTTTTATACTAACTCCTAGTTCTTATTACGCTTAGGCAATTTAACACACAAATTCTTGGGTCTAGACATACGTTTGGGTCAAGTTTCATCGAATTCTGAGAATACTCAAAATTTAGTTGTTTTACACAGTTTTATTAAGACAAGTTTGTTTTCATTTTATACTAACTTGTAGGTATTATTACGCTTCGGAAATTTACCACACATATTTTTGGGTCTAGACCAACGATGGGGTCAAGTTTCGTTGAATTCTGTGAATGTTCAAAAGTAAACTATTTTGCACGGTTTTATTAAAACAAGTTTGTTTCCCTTTTATACTAACTTGTAGTTATTATTACGCTTAGAAAATTACCACACTAATGTTTGGGTTTAGACCAACGTTTGGGACTGGTTTCGTCGAATTCTGAGAACGTTAAAAATTTAGCTGTTTTGCACGGTTTTATTAAAACAAGTTTGTTTCCCTTTTATACTAACTTGTTGTTATTATTACGCTTAGAAAATTTAACACACAAACTCTTGGGTCTAGACCTACGTTTGGGTTAAGTTTCGTAATATTCTGAGAATGCTCAAATTTTAGTTGTTTTGCACGGTTTTATTAAAACAAGTTTGTTTCCCTTTTATACTAACTTATAGTTATTATTACGCTTAGCAAATTTACAACACAAATGCTTGGGTCTAGACCAACGTTTGGGTCAAGTTTCGTCAAATTCTGAAAACGTTCAAAATTTAGTTGTTTTGCACGGTTTTATTTAACAAAGTTTGTTTCCCTTTTATACTAACTTGTAATTATTATTACGTTTAGCAAATTTACAACACAAATGCTTGGGTCTAGACCAACGTTTGGGTCAAGTTTCGTCGAATTCTGAGAACGTTCAAAAGTTAGCTGTTTTGCACGGTTTTATTGAAGCAAGTTTGTTTCCCTTTTTATACTAACTTGTAGTTATTATTACGGTTAGCAAATTTACAACACAAATGGATGGGTCTAGACCTGCGACTGGGTCAAGTTTCGTCGAATTCTGAGAACGTTCAAAAGTTAGCTGTTTTGCACGGTTTTATTAAAGCAAGTTTGTTTCCCTTTTATGCGAACTTGTAGTTATTATTACGCTTAGAAAATTTACAATACAAATGCTTGGGTCAAGAGCAACGTTTGCGTCAAGTTTCGTTGAATACTGAAAATGTTCAAAATTTAGCTGTTTTGCACGGTTTTTTTAAAGCAAGTTTGTTTTGCTTTTATACTAACTTGTAGTTATTATTATGCTAAGCAAATTTACGACACAAATGGATGGGTCTAGACCTGCGATTGGGTCAAGTTTCGTTGAATTCTGAGAAACGTTCGAAAGTTAGCTGTTTTGCACGGTTTTATTGAAGCAAGTTTGTTTCCCTTTTATACTAACTTGTAGTTATTATTACGCTTAGCAAATTTACACCACAGATGGATGGGTCTCGACCTGCGATTGGGTCAAGTTTCGTCGAATTCTGAGAACGTTCAAAAGTTAGCTGTTTTGCACGGTTTATTAAAGCAAGTTTGTTTTCCTTTTATGCTAACTTGTAGTTATTATTACGCTTACAAAATTTACAATACAAATGCTTGGGTCTAGACTAACGTTTGGGTCAAGTTTCGTCGAATCCTGAAAACGTTCAAAATTTACCTGTTTTGCACGGTTTTATTAAAGCAATTTTGTTTCGCTTTTATACTAACTTGTAGTTATTATTATGCTTAACAAATTTACAACACAAATGGATGGGTCTAGAGCTGCGATTGGGTCAAGTTTCGATGAATTCTGAGAACGTTCAAAAGTTAGCTGTTTTGCACGGTTTTATTAAAACAAGTTTGTTTCCCTTTTATACTAACTTGTAGTTATTATTACGTGAAGAAAATTTAACACACAAACTCTTGGGTCTAGACCCACATTTGGGTCAAGTTTCGTCGAATTCTGAAAATGCTCAAAATTTAGCTGTTTTGCACGGTTTTATTAAAACAAGTTTGTTTCCCTTTTATACTAACTTATAGGTATTATTACGCTTAGCAAGTTTACAACACAAATGCTTGGGTCTAGACCAACGTTTGGGTCAAGTTTCGTCGAATTCTTGGAACGTTCAAAATTTAGCTGTTTTGCACGGTTTTATTAAACAAAGTTTGTTTCACTTTTAAACTAACTTGTAATTATTATTACGCTTAGCAAATTTACAACACAAATGCTTGGGTCTAGACCAACGTTTGGGTCAAGTTTCGTCGAATTCTGAGAACGTTCAAAATTTAGCTATTTTGCACAGTTTTATTAAAGCAAATTTGTTTCCCTTTTATACTAACTTGTAGTTATTATTACGTTTAGCAAATTTACAATACAAATGGAATGGTCTGGACCTGCGATTGGGTTAAGTTTCGTCGAAACTGAGAACGTTCAAAATTTATCTGTTTTGCACGGTTTTATTAAAGCAAGTTTGTTTCTCTTTTATGCTAACTTGTAGTTATTATTACGCTTGGCAAATTTACAACACAAATGCTTGGGTCTAGACCAACGTTTGGGTCAAGTTTCGTCGAATTCTTAGAACGTTCAAAATTTAGCTATTTTGCACAGTTTTATTAAAGCAAATTTGTTTCCCTTTTATACTAACTTGTAGTTATTATTACGTTTAGCAAATTTATAATACAAATGGAATGGTCTGGACCTACGATTGGGTTAAGTTTCGTCGAAACTGAGAACGTTCAAAATTTATCTGTTTTGCACGGTTTTATTAAAGCAAGTTTGTTTCTCTTTTATGCTAACTTGTAGTTATTATTACGCTTGGCAAATTTACAACACAAATGCTTGGGTCTAGACCAACGTTTGGGTCATGTTTCGTCGAATTCTGAAAACGTTCAAAATTTAGCTGTTGTGCACAGTTTTATTAAAGCAAGTTTGTTTTCCTTTTATACTAACTTGTAGTTATTATTACGCTTAGCAAATTTACAACACAAATGGATGGGTCTAGACCTGCGACTGGGTCAAGTTTCGTTGTATTCTGAGAATGTTCAAAAGTTAGCTGTTTTGCACGATTTTATTAAAACAAGCTTGTTTCCCTTTTATATTAACTTGTAGTTATTATTACTAAATTGGTATTGACCATGGGTGGCCCGATCTTTATGGCGTAGGCTAGAAATGGATAAAGTGGTCCTTGACCTGAGGAATGTAAATAGTCAACCACGTTATTATGAACGTGACCTACTACTTAGAACATTCAACCAACCACGAGCACGAGTAAATCAATCCACACAACGACACACTTGGGTCGAGCACGAATTGGAGGCTTTGTGAATTTGAATCACCAATCTAATAGACTAGATTGACAAAGCAAAGGTTTCACAAAAGCTAAAACAAGTGTATAACTCTCCAAAGTAAGAGAACACTCAATATTTTATAAACTAGATCAATTCTTGAATAATTTCGATTGTCTCCCGCATGCATGGCTGGTATGTGCCTTTTATAGGCCTAAAACACTTCCAAATAAACCTTTCATATCCCCAAGTGACTCCTTGGTGGATGTACATCCAATAGTTGGTCAAAAATGACTAAAAATAAGCATTCTTGGTAAAAAAATGAGTAAAACCCATGCATGACCATGTGAATCCGGAAATTGGTGTATAAATGCATTTTGAATGTAGTTGAAAGGTCTCTTTTGACCACATGACTGCACCTGGACGAGTTGGGCTCCTATTGTGGGCTTCCTTGGCTTGAATTAATTAAATTAAGCTCACATGTTGGGCTTCCGATTGTGACTTGATCCCATTAGCAAATACTAAGTTGGATTGGGCTTGAATTACTTCTTGCATTTTCTTCAACCTTTCTCTTGTCATTGACCCACTTTCAATGGTTAAATCTCGGTCTATTGGATATTGAATTTCTTTTGCTTGTTGAACGCCCTTGGTGTTCCTATCATCCTCCCCTTCTTGAAAAGGAGTCGTCCTCGACTCTTCATTATCTGCATCATAAAAAGGAGAAAGATCAGAAACATTAAAAGTTGCAAATAAATGATGAGAATGGTACCACTCACACAGAACCGAGTGAGGTCGTGCAAGAATTTGTGACATTTTATCAGAACCTCTTAGGAGGTAACAGACGTCGGCTATTGGTGGATATTAATTACCTCAGACCTTGGGCGAGGCATATACGATCCAATGAGGAAGCTAGCCACTTAACCCTACCTTTCTCACCGGAAGATGTGAAACTAGCCATTTTTGACATTGCCGAGGATAAGGCTCCGGGCCCTGATGGTTTCTCGTCCGGCTTCTTCAAGGCAGCTTGGCCAGTTGTGGGTACAGAAGTTACAAGGGCGGTATTGGATTTCTTTACTACGGAGAAACTCCTTAAACAAGTTAACACCACACTTTTGGCATTGATCCCCAAGGTACATACTCCTATGTCTGTCAATGATTTTAGACCAATCTCATGATGTAATGTTTTATATAAGGTCATTACTAAACTGCTTGTCCAACGGTTGAGTATGGTTCTGGACAAGTTAATCAGTCCCTGCCAAACAGCCTTCATCCCGGGAAGAAGCATAGGGGACAATATTTTGTTAGCACAGGAACTGTTCACAGGATATAATCAGATACGCCTTCCCCCAAGATGTGCACTTAAAGTGGATATTAGAAAGGCCTACGACACCGTCGAGTGGGACTTCCTTACTGCAGTTTTACAGTTCTTCAACTTTCCAACTACATTCATTAGATGGATTGAGGAGTGCATTACGACGGCCTCATTTTCGATTGGCCTCAATGGAAAACCTCACGGGTTTTTTAATGGGACGAGAGGTCTACGCCAAGGAGACCCTTTATCTCCTTACCTCTTTGTGCTTGTTATGGAAATTCTACATTTGGAATTCTTACAACTTATTGAACAGGACATGCAATTCACCTACCATTGGAAGTGTGAGCCAACTAGGGTATTCCAATTGGGGTTTGCAGATGATCTCCTTCTCTTTTGCGGAGCTGATATGGACTCAGTCAGAGTGTTCAAGATAGGACTGGACAGATTTGCAGAGTGGTCAGGCCTCCAGCTGAATATACAAAAGAGTTACCTTATTCTATCTCGGTCTGCACAAGATAGGAGAGAACATATGTTAGCAGTGCTGGGTTTTCAAGAGGGGCATCTCCCGATGAGGTACTTGGGTCTCCCCCTACTCTCATCTAGATTGTCTATCTCCGACTGTCAGCCAATTCTATCTAAAATTGATGCACGTATTACTGGATGGGAAGGAATATCATTATCATATGCTGGGCGGGTACAGATCATCAAATCTGTACTCTCAACACTGAGCTTGTATTGGTTATCTGCATTTATCTTATCAAAGGCTGTCATTAAGGAAGTGGAGAAACGCCTTCGAACATTCCTATGGAAAGGAACCTCTATGATGGGATATGCCAAAGTAGCATGGAAAGATATTTGCAAACCGGTTGAAGAAGGGGGTTTAGGAATTAAAGATATTGGTATTCTTAATCGTGCCTTAATGACAAAAAAATTGTGCGATGTCATTAGATGCGACCAAACATCTATCTGGGTTGAGTGGTTGCAGCACGGACGATTATGGAATAACTCCATATGGACAGTTGGCGAACATGGAGGATCGTGGGGTTGGAGAAAAATGCTTCGTCTGCGCAGATCTATACAACCAATGGTGGAGCTTCATATTGGAGATGGGAGAAGCTTCTATCTGTGGAAGGATCCATGGCATCAACTTGGACCCCTGCTTCCTAGATTTCCACGCGGACCGAGCTTACTTGGACTTGAAGACTCCACTAAACTTTCTTCGGTCATTGACGGAGGCTAATGGTACTGGCCCCTTATCACGGATCTGGAATGCCTTCAAATCACATATACACTACCCCAGATTCATGGAGGCAATGATAGAATCATTTGGCGATTTCCTGAGGGGCAACCCACTACCCAAGTACTTTACCGACTCTTTTGCCCGCCTGAACCGAAAGTGGGCTGGACTTCACTACTTTCGGGACCTTTGAAGATTCCACGCCATTCATTTATCTTATGGATGGCTATCCAGAAAAAGTTACCGACAACTGACAGACCATGGCTCACACACCTTGGTGGGTGTATTCTTTGTAACGAGGAGGCATTGGAGACGCATAGCCACCTCTTCTTCCGATGCCGATTCAGTAGATTATGCCTTGCAACTGTTCGTCGGATTATTCGAGTCCCTTGGCCCAACCGGGAATGGGGAAGGGACGTCGTATGGGCAACAAGAAAATGGAGAGGGAAGCATATTATTAATTCAGCCTATCGAGCACTACTTGGATCACTCGTCTACCATATATGGCCAGAAAGAAACTTGAGACGATTCCAGCAAATTGAGCATCCGACAAACGTTTTGGCTTCTTTCATTGTAGATGATATTAGACAGAGGATCTTGAGTATTAATATGTCTAATTCCATTAGCACAATTGCTCTTTACAGATTGTGGCGTATCCCTTGGCCTGTCGAGGGATAAACCAATTGACTGTTGTACTGTAACTTTATTATCTTAATGCAAATTACATTTACCAAAAAAAAAAAACATTAAAAGTTGCACTTACTCCATACTGACCAGGTAAATCAAGTTTGTAAGAATTGTCATTAATTCTTTCAAGGACTTGGAATGGCCCATCCCCTCTTGGCATGAGCTTGGACTTCCTTTTTTCCGCAAAACCTCTCTTTTCTAAGATGCAACCTTACTAAGTCTCCCGGTTCAAAGATAACTCGTTTCCTTCCCTTGTTCGCTCGGTTCATATACTGTTGAGTCATCCTCTCAATATTACTTTTGACCTTTTCATGGATTTACTTGACAAATTCAGCACGTTTCTTTCCATCCATGTTTACTCTCTCCTGCAAAGGCAAGGGCATTAAATCAATAGGTGCGAGAGGATTAAAATCATAAACAATTTGAAAGGGTGAAAACTTAGTAGTAAGTAAACTCGACATGCGGCAGACACTCTTCCCAACTCCTTAAGTTCTTCTTCTCAATTGTTTTCAACAATGTCGAAAGTGTCCTATTGACCACCTCAGTTTGCCCATCGGTTTGGGGATGGCAAGCAGTAGAGAAAAGCAACTTAGTTCCAAGCTTGCCCTACAAAGTTTTCCAAAAGTAGCTAAGAAACTTGGCATCTCACAATTTCCTGAAAGAAAATATTAGCAATATTAGAGGCGGGTCAGAAGATGCTGTGGATTGGCACAATGCAAAAATTCTCTCTCTAAAAAATGGACTCTCCAAAATATCTATCTTCTCTCACACACACTAATACACCACCAAAAACACACACTAGCCCTATCTCTATATTCCCGCCGGCCGGCGAGTTGGGAGGCGGCGGCGAGGCGTCTGAGGACGTCGGAAATTCTGACGAAGCTGAAGGGGAGCCAAGGACGAGAAAGTTCGCTGGTTCTAATGGAGAAAAACGCCTCCTCGCCATGGAAGATGAAGAGTCGGGCTCTACTAGTCCGGCGACCGACAGCGATTTTTTGCATTCCCATGGCAGCCCAAGGTCTGTGGGGGTGGAAGGATTGTTGTTGAGGAAGGAAGACGGAAGTTTGGCCGGGGAACAGACAGATCTGGAGTCAAAGTTTTGCGCCGCCACCAATGGCGGAAATCGGTCATCTTCTCCAAGCGACTTCAATCTTGAGGAATTTCTCGTCCTTGCTAATAAAGTGGTCGACCATGGTGACGCCCAGGCCATGGCTGCGCTAAAGGATCTGAAACGACGTTGGGAGGTTCGATTTGGGATCGCGAAGTCGCGTTTGCCAGCGGAGTGTTTGAAGGTTGACGACCATCCGTTTGCCCTCGATTTGAGAAACGCCTGCCAGAGACGTACAGTGACGACGACGATGAGTTCAGGGGCTGGAAGCATGGCAGTGACCTTCCATCTTCGACCGGCTGTGCGTGGTAGGATAATTGCTGAAAATCCGCCAGCGGATTTGCACAGAAACGAAGAGAACAGATTGACGTCGGCGACTCTTGGACTTCCAACGAACTGTGACGTGCACTGTGTTGCTGACGTGGTTGCCTCCGTGGGAAAAGTAGGTGCTGAGGTGGAGGAGCATGGGGTTGACATGGGCGATGATTTGGAGCGAGTTGATGACGTAGGGTTGACGTCAGCGTTGACGCAGCAGATGACGTGGAGATGAAGATGGGTGATGCAGCAGCAGAATTGGTTGAATACACTGCTGATGTCATCAATGATGCAAGCCCTGATGATGTCAGCCATGATGCAAGCCCTGATGATGTCAGCCATGATGCAAGCCCTGATGATGTCAGCCATGATGCAAGCCGTGATGATGTCAGCCATGATGCAAGCCCTAATGTTGTCAGCCATGATGTAAGCCCTGATGATGTCAGCCATGATGTAAGCCCTGATGATGTCAGCTGTGAAGTCATCAATAATGTAAAAAATTGCGAATTTTTCCTAAGCAAACTAGACCTATTCCGACTGGATTATTTGTTGGGAACATACCACTACATGCTAGCCCTAATGCAATTGATGAAGATAAAATTGCTCATGTGTTTAATAACTCATCCCGTAAAACGTTATCTTTTATTGACCCCAACGGTTCAAAATGGGGAAACTATAGTCCGGCCGTCCTTGGACACAGTACGTGATGGATCCAAACGTTGGTACGGCTGTCGGATATTTTCTGGGGAAAAAACCGTATTATCATCATTTGAAGGAATACGCTCATTCGATGTGGCCAGCACTGAGGGAGGTCACAGCGACAACTAATGGATTCTTTTTCTTCCAATTTAAAACACTCATTGATATGGAAGACGTGATCGAAGGGGGACCTTGGTTGTTCCAAGGACAACTAATAGTTTTGCAAAAGTGGGAACCAGGTATGGCCATGAGAAAGCACCAACATAAGCATGTACCTGTTTGGATTAAACTCAGACACCTTCCTATGGAATATTGGACTACTGAGGGATTGAGTATGGTTGCTAGTGGAGTGGGTAAACCTCTTTACCCGGATGCAATAACGAGAGCATGCACGAGATTGAATTTCGCTCGTGTATGTGTGATGATTGATATAGCACATACGTTGACAAAACATATCATAGTCATGACACCAGATGAAAATGGAGGGGAAACACCTTGTTGAATACGAATGGCTACCTCCAAAATGCACAAACTGTATGACTTTGGGGCACATGGCAAAGGACTGTCCACTGAACAAACCACACAAACCGAGTAAACCACCAGTAGCTGTGTATGTGGCAAAAACAAACATTCCTCTACCACAACCAAACAATGAAAAGAGCAGAAAATCGATGAGACCGACAATGGTTGACATACCGAGACGTGAGGAGCGAGAAGTGCTTAGGGATTGATGACGCAGGTAAATCCTCGAGGGGTCCTAACACAAGCAGCCCCATTAATCATGACCCATGTTGAACCTTGCCGTGTGGAATGTCCGTGGGCTGAATAAACAAGACCATCAGCTTGCATTAAAGGACCTTGTCTCAGAATTCAGGTTACATTTCTTGGGCATACTTGAAACGCGTGTTCAACTGAATAATATTATGCATATACAGTCCTATTTGCACCCTCAATGGAAGTGGTTTACTGATTATAATTCCATTGGAAACCGTATATGGCTAGGGTGGGAAGAGAATTTTATTGATGTCCATATTCTTGACCTGGGTGAACAATTCGTGCACTGTCGTATCACTAGTAAAGCTGTCAATGAATCTATTATTGTTACTGTTGTTTATGGTGCAACTGAGGTGATTGACCGTTGGATTTTGTGGACTACACTGGAAACACTCGCTCAGCAGTGCTCAGATGTCCCGTGGTTGGTGGGAGGGGACTTTAATGCAGTACGAGACCTTAATGAGGTATGTGGCATTTCATGAGATATAAGGATGCTACAGCAGAATTTAATACCGGTATTCTGGAGGCGGGCCTGATTCCACTTCCAATGCAAGGTGAATGGTTTACATGGCATAATTGCAGTACAACCGCGCGGAGTTTATGGAAGCGGTTGGATTGGATCCTTATTAACGATTGTTGGCTGGCAAGGTTCCCTACCTCATCCTACCACAGTCTTACACCACGGACATCTGATCACTCGCCACTGGTTCTACATGGGGATACACAACAACTTAATGGAGGTATGTTTCGATTTGATAACTATCTGGCCCTTTCACCTGAGTTCATTCCCAATACAGAGCATTTGGCATCATGAGGTTGTTGGTATACCTATGTATGCCGTGACACGTAAACTGAAGGCACTTAAACCGGTCTTCCGACTACAGAGGAGGAATAAGGGGGATTTGACGCTGAATGTCCAATTAGCCAAAGGTTTTCTCGATGAGGCACAACAATTGGTGAGCTTTGACAAACAGAATGAGCTTTACTTACTCCTGGAACATTGCTGTCGAATCGTTTATGCTAAAGCGGCAAAACTCGAACAAATTATGTTGCAGCAAAGAGCTAAGATGCAGTGGATGAAAGACGGAGACCAATGTTCCAGGGTTTTCTTTCGTAAGATTGCTCAGAGACGAGTAATGAGGAGAATCTTACAGATCAATGATGAGAATGGTACCACACACACGGATCAAGGGGAGGTCGCCCATGAGTTTGTCTCATACTATCAGAACCTTTTAGGAGGTACCAGACGACGGTTGACAGTGGATATTCGATACCTTAGACCATGGGCGAGGCACTGTATTACTGATGAGGAAGCGAGCCACTTACTCCTACCAATATCGCCGAATGATGTGAAGCAAGCAGTGTTTGATATCGCTGAAGACAAGGCGCCGGGACCTGATGGTTACTTGTTAGGGTTTTTTAAGGCGGCTTGGCCTGTGATAGGGGAAGAAGTAACGAGGGCGGTTCTGGATTTTTTTTCCACCGAAAAACTACTGAAACAGATCAACTCCACAATTTTGGCTCTAATACCAAAGGTACACACTCCTATATCGGTTAATGATTTTAGACCGATTTCATGCTGCAATGTTTTATACAAGATCATTGCAAAACTACTTGTTCAGAGACTTAGTGTTTTGCTAGACAAGATTATTAGCCCCTGTCAGACAGCTTTTATTCCGGGAAGAAGCATTGGGGACAATATTTATGCTAGCCCAGGAACTATTCTCGGGCTATAACCAGATGCGCCTACCTCCAAGATGCGCGCTTAAAGTGGATATCAGGAAGGCCTATGATACGGTGGAGTGGGACTTCATGTTAGCAGTTTTGCAGTTGTTCGGATTCCCACCTAAGTTCACAAGGTGGATCGAGGAGTGTATTTCCACGACATCATTCTCAATTGGTTTCCATAGAAAACCTCATGGGTTCTTTACTGGAGCGAGAGGATTACGACAGGGAGACCCACTATCGCCTTATCTATTTGTCCTCATTATGGAAGCTTTACATTTGGGATTCCTGCAACGAATTGAGCAGGACATGCAATTCACCTATCATTTGAAGTGTGAGAGTTCCAAGGTTTTCCAGATGGGATTTGCAGACGACCTACTTCTTTTCTGTCGAGCTGACTTTGACTCTATCAAAGTCTTCAAGGAGGGATTGGACTGGTTTGCGAAGGTGTCAGGCCTTAGGCTGAATGTTCAAAAAAGCCACTTAATCATATCCCGTTCGGCTCAAGAATTGAAAGATCAGATGTTGGAGATTTTGGGCTTCCAAGAGGGGCATCTACCGATGAGGTATCTTGGTCTCCCCTTAGTCTCTTCTAGACTGTCTATCTCTGACTATCAGCCTTTTATTTCAAAAATCGATGCACGCATAACTGGATGGGAAGGGATTTCGTTATCATATGCTGGGCGGGTACAAATCATAAAATTCGTACTTTCTGCATTGAGCTTATACTGGGCATCTGCATTCATACTACCTAAGAAAGTTATCAATGAAATTGAGAAGAGATTGAGGAATTTCCTATGGAAGGGTACGAGCAGCCTGGAAAGATGTGTGTCGACCGACAGATGAGGGGGGACTCGGGTTCAAGGACATCTCTACCTTGAATCGCGCATTAATGAGCAAGAAATTATGTGATGTTATCCGGTGTGACAGGACATCCATCTGGGTTCAATGGCTTTACCAAGAGCGATTACGGGACACATCAATTTGGACTGTCCGTGAACATGGAGGTTCTTGGGGATGGTGGAAAATGCTCAGGCTCCGTCCTTTTCTTCACTCTATCGTGGATTACAAGATTGGAAATGGAGATAGATTCTTTGTTTGGCAGGACCCGTGGCATCACTTGGGTCCACTTATTGAGCGGTTCCCTCGTGGTCCATGTCATCTTAGACTTCAAGAATCTGCAAAACTCAGTTCGGTGATTTCAGCAGGAGAGTGGCAATGGCCTACCATCACGGACTTCGAATGTTTGGAGATCACACATAACCTACCGCTTATTCTTGGAGGTGAGGATCGGGTGGTGTGGAGATGTGACGAAGGGAAACCTACTACTCAGGCCCTCTACCGATTATTTGATCCCCCCGAGCCGAAAGTAGGACGGTCTTCACTACTTTCGGGCTCCTTGAAGATTCCTTGTCATTCGTTCATCTTATCGCTCGCAATCCTTGGCAAACTACCTACCATGGACAAATCATGGCTATCTCACCTGGGGGTATGCATATTGTGCGATGAGGGAGCTATAAAATCTCATGCACATTTATTCTTCCAATGCAGATTTAGTCGTCAATGCCTTTTTGAGATTTGCAGATGGATTCGTTTTCACTGGCCTAACAGGAATTGTGCAACAGATATTGAATGGGCGACGCGGAAATGGAGAGGTAAGCACATTATTTATAGCGCTTATCGTACACTACTTGTATCATGTGTCTACCACATATGGAGGGAGAGAAATTTGAGGAGATTTGAACACACTGAGCGGACACCGGCCACATTGAGTATCCTAATTGTCGATGACGTCAGGCAGAGGATTCTTAGCGTTGATTTAACTTCGTCAGTCAGTACACGAGCATTGTATAGATTATGGCGTATCCCTTGGGTTGAGGGAGAAACCATTTGATGATCACATGTTGTACTGTACCATTACTCTTTATTAATAAAATTTACATTTACCCAAAAAAAAAAGCAATATTAGAGGCATCATCAACTTTATGGCATGCTATAAAGTGTGCCATTTTGGAAAACCTGTCTACAACAACAAAAATAGAATCTCTCCCCCTCTTAGACCTAGGTAATCCCAAAACAAAGTCCATTGAAATATCTTCACAAGGTACACTAGGAATAGGGAGAGGCATGTACAATCCATGGGGATTAAGCTTTGACTTTGCCTTATGACAAACTATACATTTTCCCACAAACTTTTCAACATCTCTACGCATCTTTGGTGAATAAAAGTGTTCGGTCAAGACCCCAAAGTTCTAGAAATACCAAAGTGACCCATCAAACCCCCAGAATGTGCTTCCTTTAACAATAATGAACGAATAGAACAATTAGGAACACAAAGCTGGTTGGCTCGAAATAAAAATCCATCATGCAAATGGAATTTGTCCCATCCAATGCTTGCGCTGCAATTTCCAAATACTTTACCAAAATCAACATCATTACCATACAAATCTTTGATGAACTCAAAATCAAGAATTTTAGCATCCATTATTGAAAGTAAAACATACCTTCTTGAAAGTGCATCAGCAACAATATTCTCCTTACCTTTCTTGTGCTTGATCACATATGGAAATGACTCAATAAACTCTACCCACTTTGCATGTCGACGGCTAAGCTTGCTTTGACTTTTAATATACTTGAGTGATTCATGATCAGAATGTATTACAAACACTTTTGGCCACAAATAATGTTGCCAAGTTTCCAATACTCTAACCAATGCATAAAGCTCCTTGTCATATGTAGGGTAGTTAAGTGTTGGCCCACTAAGTTTCTCACTGAAATATGCAATCGGCCTACCTCCTTGCATAAGAACTCCTCCTATGCCAATCCCACTTGCATCACATTCAATTTCAAAAGTCTTACCAAAGTCGGGAAGGGCTAGAAAAGGTGCATGGGTAAGCTTCTCTTTTATAGCTTGAAAGGCTTTCTCTTGTGCGTTTCCCCACTTGAATGGAACATTTTTCTTGGTTAACTCATTCAATGGGGCTGCCATGGTGCTAAAGTCCTTCACAAATCGCCTATAAAAGCTTGCAAGGCCGTGAAAACTCCTCACTTCTCCAATAGAGGTAGGGGTTGGCCAATCTTGAATAGCTTTGACCTTTTCTTCATCAACTGTGATTCCTTCACTACTTACAACAAAACCAAGGAAAATAACTTTGTTAGTGAAAAAGTCACACTTTTTCAAGTTTCCAAACAACCTTTCCTTTCTTAGAACCTCTAGGACTTGTTTTAAATGTGTTACATGCTCTTCCAAAGTCCTACTATAAATAAGGATGTCGTCAAAGTACCAACCACAAATTTGCCTATAAATGCACTCAAACATGATTCATCAATCTCATAAATGTACTAGGTGCATTACTAAGTCCAAATGGCATAATTAACCACTCATAAAGCCCATGCTTTGTTTTGAAAGCGGTTTTCCACTCATCTCCTTCTTTTATTCTAATTTGATGATAACCACTTTTTAAATCAATTTTAGAAAACATAGTTGAACCATTTAACTCATCAAGCATATCGTCTATCCTAGGAATAGGATGGCGATATCTTATTGTTATGTTGTTAATGGCTCGACAATCGACACACATCCGCCATGTGCCATCCTTCTTAGGTACGAGCAACACCGGAACTGCACAAGGACTAAGGCTCTCCCTCACATAACCTTTGGCCATCCATTCTTGGATTTGCCTTTGAATCTCTTTGGTTTCTTCGGGATTGGTATGGTATGCTGGGCGGTTTGGCAAGGATGCTCCCGGAATGAAGTCAATTTGATGTTCTATCCCTCGAATGGGTGGCAAACCTGGTGGCATCTCATCCGGAAAGACATCTTCATAATCCTGCAAAAGAGATGTAACAACACTAGGCAAAGAAGAGGTTAGGTCGTTAGAATTCAACATAGCCTCTTTGTATACAAGTACTATGAGGTTTTGTTGAGAAAACAAAGCTTCCTTGATTTCACACTTCCTAGCAACTAGTAAACTCTCTTTTTTTTTGGGTAAATGTAATTTTCATTATGAAGATAATGGTACAGTACAACAGTCTATTGGTTTATCCCCCGACAGGCCAAGGGATACGCCAGAGTCTATAAAGAGCAATTGTACTAATAGAACTAGACATATTAATACTCAAAATCTTCTGTTTAACATCATCAACAATAAAGGAAGCCAAAATGTTTGCCGGATGCTCAGTTTGCTGGAATCGTCTTGAATTTCTTTCTCGCCATATATGGTATATGAGTGATCCAAGTAATGCTCGATAGGCTACATTAATGATATGCTTCCCTCTCCATTTTCGCGTTGCCCATTCAACGTCCCTTGCCCATTCCCGGTTGGGCCAAGGGAATCGAATAATCCGCCGACAGCTGCAAGGCATAGTCTACTGAAACGACATCGGAAGAAAAGGTGCGTATGTGTCTCCAATGCCTCCTCGTCACAAAGAATACACCCACCGAGATGTATTAGCCATGGTTTGTCGGTTGTCGGTAACTTTTCCTGAATAGCCATCCATAAGATAAATGAATGGCGTGGAATCTTCAGAGATCCCGAAAGTAGTGAAGTCCAGCCTACTTTCGGTCCAGGGGGGCTAAAAAGTGGGTAAAGTGCTTGGGTAGTGGGTTGCCCATCAGGAAATCGCCAAATGATCCTATCATCACCTCCATGAATCTGAGGTAGTGTATAAGTGATTTGGAGGCATTCCAAATCCGTGATGAGGGGCCAGTGCCATTGGCCCCTATCAATGACCGAATGAAGTTTAATAGAGTCTTCCAGTCCAAGTAAGGTAGGTCCGTGTGGAAATCTAGGAAGTAGGGGTCCAAGTTGATGCCATGGATCCTTCCAAAGATAGAAGGTCCTCCCATCTCCAATATGAAACTCCACCATTGGTTGGATAGAGCTGCGAAGCCGAAGCAACTTTCTCCAACCCCACGATCCTCCCCGTTCGCCAACTGGCCAAATGGAATTGTTTTGTAATCGTCCGTGCTGCAACCACTCTACCCAGATAGATGTTCGGTCACATCTAATGACATTGCACAATTTCTTTGTCATTAAGGCACGATTAAGAATACCAATATCTTGAATTCCTAAACCCCCTTCTTCAACCGGTTTACAAACATCTTTCCATGCTACTTTGGCATATCCCGTCTGTGAGGTTCCTTTCCATAGGAATGTTCGAAGGCGTTTCTCAACTTCCTTAATTACAGCCTTCGGTAAGATAAATGCGGATGCCCAATACAAGCTCAGTGTTGAAAGTACAGATTTGATGATTTGTACCCGCCCAGCATATGATAATGATATTCCCTCCCATCCAGAAATACGTGCATCGATTTTAGATAAAAGTGGCTGACAGTCATAAATAGATAATGTAGCTGATAGTAGAGGGAGACCCAAGTACCTCATCGGAAGGTGCCCCTCTTGAAAGCCCAAAGCTGCTAGCATCTGTTCTTTCCTATCGTGTGCAGACCGGGAGATAATTAGGTGACTCTTTTGTACATTCAACCGGAGGCCTGACCACTCTGCAAACCTGTCCAGCCCCATCTTGAACACTCTGATAGAGTCTATATCAGCTCTTCAGAAAAGTAGGAGGTCATCTGCAAAACCCAACTGAAATATCCTAGCTGGCTCAGACTTCCAATGGTAAGTGAATTGCATATCCTGTTCAATTAATTGTAAGAATCCCAGATGTAAAACTTCCATGACAAGTACAAAAAGGTAAGGAGATAACGGGTCTCCTTGTCCTAGACCTCTCGCTCCAATAAAGAACCCGTGAGGTTTTCCATTGAGACCATCGTAATGCATTCCTCAATCCACCTAATGAATGTAGTTGGAAAAGCGAAGAGCTGTAAAGCC